>NW_027436892.1:0-98839 GCF_047716275.1 Strix uralensis
TCAGAACGAAAGAAAGCACAGAGCCCCAGATTTTATGTTGTCCTGGAGAGCTTGCAGAGCACTGGGGAAAGGCAGGCAGAGAATTCCCTGCTAGCACCTTCTCTGTGCCTGGGAAGCAGAAGTGTTCACATTGCTTCGCAGAATCGCTTTTGTGCAGAAAACAGTAACACTTGTTCAGAACAAAAGAAAGCACAGAGCCCCAGATTTTATGTTGTCCTGGAGAGCTTGCAGAGCACTGGGGAAAGGCAGGCAGAGAATTCCCTGCTAGCACCTTCTCTGTGCCTGTTCACATTGCTTCGCAGAATCGCTTTTGTGCAGAAAACAGTAACACTTGTTCAGAACGAAAGAAAGCACAGAGCCCCAGATTTTATGTTGTCCTGGAGAGCTTGCAGAGCACTGGGGAAAGGCAGGCAGAGAATTCCCTGCTAGCACCTTCTCTGTGCCTGGGAAGCAGAAGTGTTCACATTGCTTCGCAGAATCGCTTTTGTGCAGAAAACAGTAACACTTGTTCAGAACGAAAGAAAGCACAGAGCCCCAGATTTTATGTTGTCCTGGAGAGCTTGCAGAGCACTGGGGAAAGGCAGGCAGAGAATTCCCTGCTAGCACCTTCTCTGTGCCTGGGAAGCAGAAGTGTTCACATTGCTTCGCAGAATCGCTTTTGTGCAGAAAACAGTAACAGTTGTTCAGAACGAAAGAAAGCACAGAGCCCCAGATTTTATGTTGTCCTGGAGAGCTTGCAGAGCACTGGGGAAAGGCAGGCAGAGAATTCCCTGCTAGCACCTTCTCTGTGCCTGGGAAGCAGAAGTGTTCACATTGCTTCGCAGAATCGCTTTTGTGCAGAAAACAGTAACACTTGTTCAGAACGAAAGAAAGCACAGAGCCCCAGATTTTATGTTGTCCTGGAGAGCTTGCAGAGCACTGGGGAAAGGCAGGCAGAGAATTCCCTGCTAGCACCTTCTCTGTGCCTGGGAAGCACAAGTGTTCACATTGCTTCGCAGAATCGCTTTTGTGCAGAAAACAGTAACACTTGTTCAGAACGAAAGAAAGCACAGAGCCCCAGATTTTATGTTGTCCTGGAGAGCTTGCAGAGCACTGGGGAAAGGCAGGCAGAGAATTCCCTGCTAGCACCTTCTCTGTGCCTGGGAAGCACAAGTGTTCACATTGCTTCGCAGAATCGCTTTTGTGCAGAAAACAGTAACACTTGTTCAGAACGAAAGAAAGCACAGAGCCCCAGATTTTATGTTGTCCTGGAGAGCTTGCAGAGCACTAAGGAAAGGCAGGCAGAGAATTCCCTGCTAGCACCTTCTCTGTGCCTGGGAAGCAGAAGTGTTCACATTGCTTCGCAGAATCGCTTTTGTGCAGAAAACAGTAACACTTGTTCAGAACGAAAGAAAGCACAGAACCCCAGATTTTATGTTGTCCTGGAGAGCTTGCAGAGCACTGAGGAAAGGCAGGCAGAGAATTCCCTGCTAGCACCTTCTCTGTGCCTGGGAAGCAGAAGTGTTCACATTGCTTCGCAGAATCGCTTTTGTGCAGAAAACAGTAACACTTGTTCAGAACGAAAGAAAGCACAGAACCCCAGATTTTATGTTGTCCTGGAGAGCTTGCAGAGCACTGAGGAAAGGCAGGCAGAGAATTCCCTGCTAGCACCTTCTCTGTGCCTGGGAAGCACAAGTGTTCACATTGCTTCGCAGAATCGCTTTTGTGCAGAAAACAGTAACACTTGTTCAGAACGAAAGAAAGCACAGAGCCCCAGATTTTATGTTGTCCTGGAGAGCTTGCAGAGCACTGGGGAAAGGCAGGCAGAGAATTCCCTGCTAGCACCTTCTCTGTGCCTGGGAAGCAGAAGTGTTCACATTGCTTCGCAGAATCGCTTTTGTGCAGAAAACAGTAACACTTGTTCAGAACGAAAGAAAGCACAGAGCCCCAGATTTTATGTTGTCCTGGAGAGCTTGCAGAGCACTGGGGAAAGGCAGGCAGAGAATTCCCTGCTAGCACCTTCTCTGTGCCTGGGAAGCACAAGTGTTCATATTGCTTCGCAGAATCGCTTTTGTGCAGAAAACAGTAACACTTGTTCAGAACGAAAGAAAGCACAGAGCCCCAGATTTTATGTTGTCCTGGAGAGCTTGCAGAGCACTGGGGAAAGGCAGGCAGACAATTCCCTGCTAGCACCTTCTCTGTGCCTGTTCACATTGCTTCGCAGAATCGCTTTTGTGCAGAAAACAGTAACACTTGTTCAGAACGAAAGAAAGCACAGAGCCCCAGATTTTATGTTGTCCTGGAGAGCTTGCAGAGCACTGGGGAAAGGCAGGCAGAGAATTCCCTGCTAGCACCTTCTCTGTGCCTGGGAAGCAGAAGTGTTCACATTGCTTCGCAGAATCGCTTTTGTGCAGAAAACAGTAACACTTGTTCAGAACGAAAGAAAGCACAGAGCCCCAGATTTTATGTTGTCCTGGAGAGCTTGCAGAGCACTGGGGAAAGGCAGGCAGAGAATTCCCTGCTAGCACCTTCTCTGTGCCTGGGAAGCAGAAGTGTTCACATTGCTTCGCAGAATCGCTTTTGTGCAGAAAACAGTAACAGTTGTTCAGAACGAAAGAAAGCACAGAGCCCCAGATTTTATGTTGTCCTGGAGAGCTTGCAGAGCACTGGGGAAAGGCAGGCAGAGAATTCCCTGCTAGCACCTTCTCTGTGCCTGGGAAGCAGAAGTGTTCACATTGCTTCGCAGAATCGCTTTTGTGCAGAAAACAGTAACACTTGTTCAGAACGAAAGAAAGCACAGAGCCCCAGATTTTATGTTGTCCTGGAGAGCTTGCAGAGCACTGGGGAAAGGCAGGCAGAGAATTCCCTGCTAGCACCTTCTCTGTGCCTGGGAAGCACAAGTGTTCACATTGCTTCGCAGAATCGCTTTTGTGCAGAAAACAGTAACACTTGTTCAGAATGAAAGAAAGCACAGAGCCCCAGATTTTATGTTGTCCTGGAGAGCTTGCAGAGCACTGGGGAAAGGCAGGCAGAGAATTCCCTGCTAGCACCTTCTCTGTGCCTGGGAAGCACAAGTGTTCACATTGCTTCGCAGAATCGCTTTTGTGCAGAAAACAGTAACACTTGTTCAGAACGAAAGAAAGCACAGAGCCCCAGATTTTATGTTGTCCTGGAGAGCTTGCAGAGCACTGGGGAAAGGCAGGCAGACAATTCCCTGCTAGCACCTTCTCTGTGCCTGTTCACATTGCTTCGCAGAATCGCTTTTGTGCAGAAAACAGTAACACTTGTTCAGAACGAAAGAAAGCACAGAGCCCCAGATTTTATGTTGTCCTGGAGAGCTTGCAGAGCACTGGGGAAAGGCAGGCAGAGAATTCCCTGCTAGCACCTTCTCTGTGCCTGGGAAGCAGAAGTGTTCACATTGCTTCGCAGAATCGCTTTTGTGCAGAAAACAGTAACACTTGTTCAGAACGAAAGAAAGCACAGAGCCCCAGATTTTATATTGTCCTGGAGAGCTTGCAGAGCACTGGGGAAAGGCAGGCAGAGAATTCCCTGCTAGCACCTTCTCTGTGCCTGGGAAGCACAAGTGTTCACATTGCTTCGCAGAATCGCTTTTGTGCAGAAAACAGTAACACTTGTTCAGAACGAAAGAAAGCACAGAGCCCCAGATTTTATGTTGTCCTGGAGAGCTTGCAGAGCACTGGGGAAAGGCAGGCAGAGAATTCCCTGCTAGCACCTTCTCTGTGCCTGGGAAGCACAAGTGTTCACATTGCTTCGCAGAATCGCTTTTGTGCAGAAAACAGTAACACTTGTTCAGAACGAAAGAAAGCACAGAGCCCCAGATTTTATGTTGTCCTGGAGAGCTTGCAGAGCACTGGGGAAAGGCAGGCAGAGAATTCCCTGCTAGCACCTTCTCTGTGCCTGGGAAGCACAAGTGTTCACATTGCTTCGCAGAATCGCTTTTGTGCAGAAAACAGTAACACTTGTTCAGAATGAAAGAAAGCACAGAACCCCAGATTTTATGTTGTCCTGGAGAGCTTGCAGAGCACTGAGGAAAGGCAGGCAGAGAATTCCCTGCTAGCACCTTCTCTGTGCCTGGGAAGCAGAAGTGTTCACATTGCTTCGCAGAATCGCTTTTGTGCAGAAAACAGTAACACTTGTTCAGAACGAAAGAAAGCACAGAGCCCCAGATTTTATGTTGTCCTGGAGAGCTTGCAGAGCACTGGGGAAAGGCAGGCAGAGAATTCCCTGCTAGCACCTTCTCTGTGCCTGGGAAGCAGAAGTGTTCACATTGCTTCGCAGAATCGCTTTTGTGCAGAAAACAGTAACACTTGTTCAGAACGAAAGAAAGCACAGAGGCCCAGATTTTATGTTGTCCTGGAGAGCTTGCAGAGCACTGGGGAAAGGTAGGCAGAGAATTCCCTGCTAGCACCTTCTCTGTGCCTGGGAAGCACAAGTGTTCACATTGCTTCGCAGAATCGCTTTTGTGCAGAAAACAGTAACACTTGTTCAGAACGAAAGAAAGCACAGAGCCCCAGATTTTATGTTGTCCTGGAGAGCTTGCAGAGCACTGGGGAAAGGCAGGCAGAGAATTCCCTGCTAGCACCTTCTCTGTGCCTGGGAAGCAGAAGTGTTCACATTGCTTCGCAGAATCGCTTTTGTGCAGAAAACAGTAACAGTTGTTCAGAACGAAAGAAAGCACAGAGCCCCAGATTTTATGTTGTCCTGGAGAGCTTGCAGAGCACTGGGGAAAGGCAGGCAGAGAATTCCCTGCTAGCACCTTCTCTGTGCCTGGGAAGCAGAAGTGTTCACATTGCTTCGCAGAATCGCTTTTGTGCAGAAAACAGTAACACTTGTTCAGAACGAAAGAAAGCACAGAGCCCCAGATTTTATGTTGTCCTGGAGAGCTTGCAGAGCACTGGGGAAAGGCAGGCAGAGAATTCCCTGCTAGCACCTTCTCTGTGCCTGGGAAGCACAAGTGTTCATATTGCTTCGCAGAATCGCTTTTGTGCAGAAAACAGTAACACTTGTTCAGAACGAAAGAAAGCACAGAGCCCCAGATTTTATGTTGTCCTGGAGAGCTTGCAGAGCACTGGGGAAAGGCAGGCAGACAATTCCCTGCTAGCACCTTCTCTGTGCCTGTTCACATTGCTTCGCAGAATCGCTTTTGTGCAGAAAACAGTAACACTTGTTCAGAACGAAAGAAAGCACAGAGCCCCAGATTTTATGTTGTCCTGGAGAGCTTGCAGAGCACTGGGGAAAGGCAGGCAGAGAATTCCCTGCTAGCACCTTCTCTGTGCCTGGGAAGCAGAAGTGTTCACATTGCTTCGCAGAATCGCTTTTGTGCAGAAAACAGTAACACTTGTTCAGAACGAAAGAAAGCACAGAGCCCCAGATTTTATGTTGTCCTGGAGAGCTTGCAGAGCACTGGGGAAAGGCAGGCAGAGAATTCCCTGCTAGCACCTTCTCTGTGCCTGGGAAGCAGAAGTGTTCACATTGCTTCGCAGAATCGCTTTTGTGCAGAAAACAGTAACACTTGTTCAGAACGAAAGAAAGCACAGAGCCCCAGATTTTATGTTGTCCTGGAGAGCTTGCAGAGCACTGGGGAAAGGCAGGCAGAGAATTCCCTGCTAGCACCTTCTCTGTGCCTGGGAAGCAGAAGTGTTCACATTGCTTCGCAGAATCGCTTTTGTGCAGAAAACAGTAACACTTGTTCAGAACGAAAGAAAGCACAGAGGCCCAGATTTTATGTTGTCCTGGAGAGCTTGCAGAGCACTGGGGAAAGGTAGGCAGAGAATTCCCTGCTAGCACCTTCTCTGTGCCTGGGAAGCACAAGTGTTCACATTGCTTCGCAGAATCGCTTTTGTGCAGAAAACAGTAACACTTGTTCAGAACGAAAGAAAGCACAGAGCCCCAGATTTTATGTTGTCCTGGAGAGCTTGCAGAGCACTGGGGAAAGGCAGGCAGAGAATTCCCTGCTAGCACCTTCTCTGTGCCTGGGAAGCAGAAGTGTTCACATTGCTTCGCAGAATCGCTTTTGTGCAGAAAACAGTAACAGTTGTTCAGAACGAAAGAAAGCACAGAGCCCCAGATTTTATGTTGTCCTGGAGAGCTTGCAGAGCACTGGGGAAAGGCAGGCAGAGAATTCCCTGCTAGCACCTTCTCTGTGCCTGGGAAGCAGAAGTGTTCACATTGCTTCGCAGAATCGCTTTTGTGCAGAAAACAGTAACACTTGTTCAGAACGAAAGAAAGCACAGAGCCCCAGATTTTATGTTGTCCTGGAGAGCTTGCAGAGCACTGGGGAAAGGCAGGCAGAGAATTCCCTGCTAGCACCTTCTCTGTGCCTGGGAAGCACAAGTGTTCATATTGCTTCGCAGAATCGCTTTTGTGCAGAAAACAGTAACACTTGTTCAGAACGAAAGAAAGCACAGAGCCCCAGATTTTATGTTGTCCTGGAGAGCTTGCAGAGCACTGGGGAAAGGCAGGCAGACAATTCCCTGCTAGCACCTTCTCTGTGCCTGTTCACATTGCTTCGCAGAATCGCTTTTGTGCAGAAAACAGTAACACTTGTTCAGAACGAAAGAAAGCACAGAGCCCCAGATTTTATGTTGTCCTGGAGAGCTTGCAGAGCACTGGGGAAAGGCAGGCAGAGAATTCCCTGCTAGCACCTTCTCTGTGCCTGGGAAGCAGAAGTGTTCACATTGCTTCGCAGAATCGCTTTTGTGCAGAAAACAGTAACACTTGTTCAGAACGAAAGAAAGCACAGAGCCCCAGATTTTATGTTGTCCTGGAGAGCTTGCAGAGCACTGGGGAAAGGCAGGCAGAGAATTCCCTGCTAGCACCTTCTCTGTGCCTGGGAAGCAGAAGTGTTCACATTGCTTCGCAGAATCGCTTTTGTGCAGAAAACAGTAACAGTTGTTCAGAACGAAAGAAAGCACAGAGCCCCAGATTTTATGTTGTCCTGGAGAGCTTGCAGAGCACTGGGGAAAGGCAGGCAGAGAATTCCCTGCTAGCACCTTCTCTGTGCCTGGGAAGCAGAAGTGTTCACATTGCTTCGCAGAATCGCTTTTGTGCAGAAAACAGTAACACTTGTTCAGAACGAAAGAAAGCACAGAGCCCCAGATTTTATGTTGTCCTGGAGAGCTTGCAGAGCACTGGGGAAAGGCAGGCAGAGAATTCCCTGCTAGCACCTTCTCTGTGCCTGGGAAGCACAAGTGTTCACATTGCTTCGCAGAATCGCTTTTGTGCAGAAAACAGTAACACTTGTTCAGAATGAAAGAAAGCACAGAGCCCCAGATTTTATGTTGTCCTGGAGAGCTTGCAGAGCACTGGGGAAAGGCAGGCAGAGAATTCCCTGCTAGCACCTTCTCTGTGCCTGGGAAGCACAAGTGTTCACATTGCTTCGCAGAATCGCTTTTGTGCAGAAAACAGTAACACTTGTTCAGAACGAAAGAAAGCACAGAGCCCCAGATTTTATGTTGTCCTGGAGAGCTTGCAGAGCACTGGGGAAAGGCAGGCAGACAATTCCCTGCTAGCACCTTCTCTGTGCCTGTTCACATTGCTTCGCAGAATCGCTTTTGTGCAGAAAACAGTAACACTTGTTCAGAACGAAAGAAAGCACAGAGCCCCAGATTTTATGTTGTCCTGGAGAGCTTGCAGAGCACTGGGGAAAGGCAGGCAGAGAATTCCCTGCTAGCACCTTCTCTGTGCCTGGGAAGCAGAAGTGTTCACATTGCTTCGCAGAATCGCTTTTGTGCAGAAAACAGTAACACTTGTTCAGAACGAAAGAAAGCACAGAGCCCCAGATTTTATATTGTCCTGGAGAGCTTGCAGAGCACTGGGGAAAGGCAGGCAGAGAATTCCCTGCTAGCACCTTCTCTGTGCCTGGGAAGCACAAGTGTTCACATTGCTTCGCAGAATCGCTTTTGTGCAGAAAACAGTAACACTTGTTCAGAACGAAAGAAAGCACAGAGCCCCAGATTTTATGTTGTCCTGGAGAGCTTGCAGAGCACTGGGGAAAGGCAGGCAGAGAATTCCCTGCTAGCACCTTCTCTGTGCCTGGGAAGCACAAGTGTTCACATTGCTTCGCAGAATCGCTTTTGTGCAGAAAACAGTAACACTTGTTCAGAACGAAAGAAAGCACAGAGCCCCAGATTTTATGTTGTCCTGGAGAGCTTGCAGAGCACTGGGGAAAGGCAGGCAGAGAATTCCCTGCTAGCACCTTCTCTGTGCCTGGGAAGCACAAGTGTTCACATTGCTTCGCAGAATCGCTTTTGTGCAGAAAACAGTAACACTTGTTCAGAATGAAAGAAAGCACAGAACCCCAGATTTTATGTTGTCCTGGAGAGCTTGCAGAGCACTGAGGAAAGGCAGGCAGAGAATTCCCTGCTAGCACCTTCTCTGTGCCTGGGAAGCAGAAGTGTTCACATTGCTTCGCAGAATCGCTTTTGTGCAGAAAACAGTAACACTTGTTCAGAACGAAAGAAAGCACAGAGCCCCAGATTTTATGTTGTCCTGGAGAGCTTGCAGAGCACTGGGGAAAGGCAGGCAGAGAATTCCCTGCTAGCACCTTCTCTGTGCCTGGGAAGCAGAAGTGTTCACATTGCTTCGCAGAATCGCTTTTGTGCAGAAAACAGTAACACTTGTTCAGAACGAAAGAAAGCACAGAGGCCCAGATTTTATGTTGTCCTGGAGAGCTTGCAGAGCACTGGGGAAAGGTAGGCAGAGAATTCCCTGCTAGCACCTTCTCTGTGCCTGGGAAGCACAAGTGTTCACATTGCTTCGCAGAATCGCTTTTGTGCAGAAAACAGTAACACTTGTTCAGAACGAAAGAAAGCACAGAGCCCCAGATTTTATGTTGTCCTGGAGAGCTTGCAGAGCACTGGGGAAAGGCAGGCAGAGAATTCCCTGCTAGCACCTTCTCTGTGCCTGGGAAGCAGAAGTGTTCACATTGCTTCGCAGAATCGCTTTTGTGCAGAAAACAGTAACAGTTGTTCAGAACGAAAGAAAGCACAGAGCCCCAGATTTTATGTTGTCCTGGAGAGCTTGCAGAGCACTGGGGAAAGGCAGGCAGAGAATTCCCTGCTAGCACCTTCTCTGTGCCTGGGAAGCAGAAGTGTTCACATTGCTTCGCAGAATCGCTTTTGTGCAGAAAACAGTAACACTTGTTCAGAACGAAAGAAAGCACAGAGCCCCAGATTTTATGTTGTCCTGGAGAGCTTGCAGAGCACTGGGGAAAGGCAGGCAGAGAATTCCCTGCTAGCACCTTCTCTGTGCCTGGGAAGCAGAAGTGTTCACATTGCTTCGCAGAATCGCTTTTGTGCAGAAAACAGTAACACTTGTTCAGAACGAAAGAAAGCACAGAGCCCCAGATTTTATGTTGTCCTGGAGAGCTTGCAGAGCACTGGGGAAAGGCAGGCAGAGAATTCCCTGCTAGCACCTTCTCTGTGCCTGGGAAGCAGAAGTGTTCACATTGCTTCGCAGAATCGCTTTTGTGCAGAAAACAGTAACACTTGTTCAGAACGAAAGAAAGCACAGAGCCCCAGATTTTATGTTGTCCTGGAGAGCTTGCAGAGCACTGGGGAAAGGCAGGCAGAGAATTCCCTGCTAGCACCTTCTCTGTGCCTGGGAAGCACAAGTGTTCACATTGCTTCGCAGAATCGCTTTTGTGCAGAAAACAGTAACACTTGTTCAGAACGAAAGAAAGCACAGAGCCCCAGATTTTATGTTGTCCTGGAGAGCTTGCAGAGCACTGGGGAAAGGCAGGCAGAGAATTCCCTGCTAGCACCTTCTCTGTGCCTGGGAAGCAGAAGTGTTCACATTGCTTCGCAGAATCGCTTTTGTGCAGAAAACAGTAACACTTGTTCAGAACGAAAGAAAGCACAGAGCCCCAGATTTTATGTTGTCCTGGAGAGCTTGCAGAGCACTGGGGAAAGGCAGGCAGAGAATTCCCTGCTAGCACCTTCTCTGTGCCTGGGAAGCAGAAGTGTTCACATTGCTTCGCAGAATCGCTTTTGTGCAGAAAACAGTAACAGTTGTTCAGAACGAAAGAAAGCACAGAGCCCCAGATTTTATGTTGTCCTGGAGAGCTTGCAGAGCACTGGGGAAAGGCAGGCAGAGAATTCCCTGCTAGCACCTTCTCTGTGCCTGGGAAGCAGAAGTGTTCACATTGCTTCGCAGAATCGCTTTTGTGCAGAAAACAGTAACACTTGTTCAGAACAAAAGAAAGCACAGAGCCCCAGATTTTATGTTGTCCTGGAGAGCTTGCAGAGCACTGGGGAAAGGCAGGCAGAGAATTCCCTGCTAGCACCTTCTCTGTGCCTGTTCACATTGCTTCGCAGAATCGCTTTTGTGCAGAAAACAGTAACACTTGTTCAGAACGAAAGAAAGCACAGAGCCCCAGATTTTATGTTGTCCTGGAGAGCTTGCAGAGCACTGGGGAAAGGCAGGCAGAGAATTCCCTGCTAGCACCTTCTCTGTGCCTGGGAAGCAGAAGTGTTCACATTGCTTCGCAGAATCGCTTTTGTGCAGAAAACAGTAACACTTGTTCAGAACGAAAGAAAGCACAGAGCCCCAGATTTTATGTTGTCCTGGAGAGCTTGCAGAGCACTGGGGAAAGGCAGGCAGAGAATTCCCTGCTAGCACCTTCTCTGTGCCTGGGAAGCAGAAGTGTTCACATTGCTTCGCAGAATCGCTTTTGTGCAGAAAACAGTAACAGTTGTTCAGAACGAAAGAAAGCACAGAGCCCCAGATTTTATGTTGTCCTGGAGAGCTTGCAGAGCACTGGGGAAAGGCAGGCAGAGAATTCCCTGCTAGCACCTTCTCTGTGCCTGGGAAGCAGAAGTGTTCACATTGCTTCGCAGAATCGCTTTTGTGCAGAAAACAGTAACACTTGTTCAGAACGAAAGAAAGCACAGAGCCCCAGATTTTATGTTGTCCTGGAGAGCTTGCAGAGCACTGGGGAAAGGCAGGCAGAGAATTCCCTGCTAGCACCTTCTCTGTGCCTGGGAAGCACAAGTGTTCACATTGCTTCGCAGAATCGCTTTTGTGCAGAAAACAGTAACACTTGTTCAGAACGAAAGAAAGCACAGAGCCCCAGATTTTATGTTGTCCTGGAGAGCTTGCAGAGCACTGGGGAAAGGCAGGCAGAGAATTCCCTGCTAGCACCTTCTCTGTGCCTGGGAAGCACAAGTGTTCACATTGCTTCGCAGAATCGCTTTTGTGCAGAAAACAGTAACACTTGTTCAGAACGAAAGAAAGCACAGAGCCCCAGATTTTATGTTGTCCTGGAGAGCTTGCAGAGCACTGGGGAAAGGCAGGCAGAGAATTCCCTGCTAGCACCTTCTCTGTGCCTGGGAAGCACAAGTGTTCACATTGCTTCGCAGAATCGCTTTTGTGCAGAAAACAGTAACACTTGTTCAGAACGAAAGAAAGCACAGAGCCCCAGATTTTATGTTGTCCTGGAGAGCTTGCAGAGCACTGGGGAAAGGCAGGCAGAGAATTCCCTGCTAGCACCTTCTCTGTGCCTGGGAAGCAGAAGTGTTCACATTGCTTCGCAGAATCGCTTTTGTGCAGAAAACAGTAACACTTGTTCAGAACGAAAGAAAGCACAGAGCCCCAGATTTTATGTTGTCCTGGAGAGCTTGCAGAGCACTGGGGAAAGGCAGGCAGAGAATTCCCTGCTAGCACCTTCTCTGTGCCTGGGAAGCAGAAGTGTTCACATTGCTTCGCAGAATCGCTTTTGTGCAGAAAACAGTAACAGTTGTTCAGAACGAAAGAAAGCACAGAGCCCCAGATTTTATGTTGTCCTGGAGAGCTTGCAGAGCACTGGGGAAAGGCAGGCAGAGAATTCCCTGCTAGCACCTTCTCTGTGCCTGGGAAGCAGAAGTGTTCACATTGCTTCGCAGAATCGCTTTTGTGCAGAAAACAGTAACACTTGTTCAGAACGAAAGAAAGCACAGAGCCCCAGATTTTATGTTGTCCTGGAGAGCTTGCAGAGCACTGGGGAAAGGCAGGCAGAGAATTCCCTGCTAGCACCTTCTCTGTGCCTGGGAAGCAGAAGTGTTCACATTGCTTCGCAGAATCGCTTTTGTGCAGAAAACAGTAACAGTTGTTCAGAACGAAAGAAAGCACAGAGCCCCAGATTTTATGTTGTCCTGGAGAGCTTGCAGAGCACTGGGGAAAGGCAGGCAGAGAATTCCCTGCTAGCACCTTCTCTGTGCCTGGGAAGCACAAGTGTTCACATTGCTTCGCAGAATCGCTTTTGTGCAGAAAACAGTAACACTTGTTCAGAACGAAAGAAAGCACAGAGCCCCAGATTTTATGTTGTCCTGGAGAGCTTGCAGAGCACTGAGGAAGGCAGGCAGAGAATTCCCTGCTAGCACCTTCTCTGTGCCTGTTCACTTTTCTTCGCAGAATCGCTTTTGTGCAGAAAACAGTAACACTTGTTCAGAACGAAAGAAAGCACAGAGCCCCAGATTTTATGTTGTCCTGGAGAGATTGCAGAGCACTGGGGAAAGGCAGGCAGAGAATTCCCTGCTAGCACCTTCTCTGTGCCTGGGAAGCAGAAGTGTTCACATTGCTTCGCAGAATCGCTTTTGTGCAGAAAACAGTAACACTTGTTCAGAATGAAAGAAAGCACAGAACCCCAGATTTTATGTTGTCCTGGAGAGCTTGCAGAGCACTGGGGAAAGGCAGGCAGAGAATTCCCTGCTAGCACCTTCTCTGTGCCTGGGAAGCAGAAGTGTTCACATTGCTTCGCAGAATCGCTTTTGTGCAGAAAACAGTAACACTTGTTCAGAACGAAAGAAAGCACAGAGCCCCAGATTTTATGTTGTCCTGGAGAGCTTGCAGAGCACTGGGGAAAGGCAGGCAGAGAATTCCCTGCTAGCACCTTCTCTGTGCCTGTTCACTTTTCTTCGCAGAATCGCTTTTGTGCAGAAAACAGTAACACTTGTTCAGAACGAAAGAAAGCACAGAGCCCCAGATTTTATGTTGTCCTGGAGAGCTTGCAGAGCACTGGGGAAAGGCAGGCAGAGAATTCCCTGCTAGCACCTTCTCTGTGCCTGTTCACTTTTCTTCGCAGAATCGCTTTTGTGCAGAAAACAGTAACACTTGTTCAGAACGAAAGAAAGCACAGAGCCCCAGATTTTATGTTGTCCTGGAGAGCTTGCAGAGCACTGGGGAAAGGCAGGCAGAGAATTCCCTGCTAGCACCTTCTCTGTGCCTGGGAAGCAGAAGTGTTCACATTGCTTTGCAGAATCGCTTTTGTGCAGAAAACAGTAACACTTGTTCAGAACGAAAGAAAGCACAGAGCCCCAGATTTTATGTTGTCCTGGAGAGCTTGCAGAGCACTGGGGAAAGGCAGGCAGAGAATTCCCTGCTAGCACCTTCTCTGTGCCTGGGAAGCAGAAGTGTTCACATTGCTTCGCAGAATCGCTTTTGTGCAGAAAACAGTAACACTTGTTCAGAACGAAAGAAAGCACAGAGCCCCAGATTTTATGTTGTTCTGGGGAGCTTGCAGAGCACTGGGGAAAGGCAGGCAGAGAATTCCCTGCTAGCACCTTCTCTGTGCCTGGGAAGCAGAAGTGTTCACATTGCTTCGCAGAATCGCTTTTGTGCAGAAAACAGTAACACTTGTTCAGAATGAAAGAAAGCACAGAGCCCCAGATTTTATGTTGTCCTGGAGAGCTTGCAGAGCACTGGGGAAAGGCAGGCAGAGAATTCCCTGCTAGCACCTTCTCTGTGCCTGTTCACTTTTCTTCGCAGAATCGCTTTTGTGCAGAAAACAGTAACAGTTGTTCAGAACGAAAGAAAGCACAGAGCCCCAGATTTTATGTTGTCCTGGAGAGCTTGCAGAGCACTGGGGAAAGGCAGGCAGAGAATTCCCTGCTAGCACCTTCTCTGTGCCTGGGAAGCAGAAGTGTTCACATTGCTTTGCAGAATCGCTTTTGTGCAGAAAACAGTAACACTTGTTCAGAACGAAAGAAAGCACAGAGCCCCAGATTTTATGTTGTCCTGGAGAGCTTGCAGAGCACTGGGGAAAGGCAGGCAGAGAATTCCCTGCTAGCACCTTCTCTGTGCCTGGGAAGCAGAAGTGTTCACATTGCTTTGCAGAATCGCTTTTGTGCAGAAAACAGTAACACTTGTTCAGAACGAAAGAAAGCACAGAGCCCCAGATTTTATGTTGTCCTGGAGAGCTTGCAGAGCACTGGGGAAAGGCAGGCAGAGAATTCCCTGCTAGCACCTTCTCTGTGCCTGGGAAGCACAAGTGTTCACTTTGCTTCGCAGAATCGCTTTTGTGCAGAAAACAGTAACACTTGTTCAGAATGAAAGAAAGCACAGAGCCCCAGATTTTATGTTGTCCTGGAGAGCTTGCAGAGCACAGAGGAAAGGCAGGCAGAGAATTCCCTGCTAGCACCTTCTCTGTGCCTGGGAAGCACAAGTGTTCACATTGCTTTGCAGAATCGCTTTTGTGCAGAAAACAGTAACACTTGTTCAGAATGAAAGAAAGCACAGAGCCCCAGATTTTATGTTGTCCTGGAGAGATTGCAGAGCACTGGGGAAAGGCAGGCAGAGAATTCCCTGCTAGCACCTTCTCTGTGCCTGGGAAGCACAAGTGTTCACATTGCTTGGCAGAATCGCTTTTGTGCAGAAAACAGTAACACTTGTTCAGAACGAAAGAAAGCACAGAGCCCCAGATTTTATGTTGTCCTGGAGAGCTTGCAGAGCACTGGGGAAAGGCAGGCAGAGAATTCCCTGCTAGCACCTTCTCTGTGCCTGGGAAGCACAAGTGTTCACATTGCTTCGCAGAATCGCTTTTGTGCAGAAAACAGTAACACTTGTTCAGAATGAAAGAAAGCACAGAGGCCCAGATTTTATGTTGTCCTGGAGAGCTTGCAGAGCACTGGGGAAAGGCAGGCAGAGAATTCCCTGCTAGCACCTTCTCTGTGCCTGGGAAGCACAAGTGTTCACATTGCTTGGCAGAATCGCTTTTGTGCAGAAAACAGTAACACTTGTTCAGAACGAAAGAAAGCACAGAGCCCCAGATTTTATGTTGTCCTGGAGAGCTTGCAGAGCACTGGGGAAAGGCAGGCAGAGAATTCCCTGCTAGCACCTTCTCTGTGCCTGGGAAGCAGAAGTGTTCACATTGCTTCGCAGAATCGCTTTTGTGCAGAAAACAGTAACACTTGTTCAGAATGAAAGAAAGCACAGAACCCCAGATTTTATGTTGTCCTGGAGAGCTTGCAGAGCACTGGGGAAAGGCAGGCAGAGAATTCCCTGCTAGCACCTTCTCTGTGCCTGTTCACATTGCTTCGCAGAATCGCTTTTGTGCAGAAAACAGTAACAGTTGTTCAGAACGAAAGAAAGCACAGAGCCCCAGATTTTATGTTGTCCTGGAGAGTTTGCAGAGCACTGGGGAAAGGCAGGCAGAGAATTCCCTGCTAGCACCTTCTCTGTGCCTGGGAAGCACAAGTGTTCACTTTGCTTCGCAGAATCGCTTTTGTGCAGAAAACAGTAACACTTGTTCAGAATGAAAGAAAGCACAGAGCCCCAGATTTTATGTTGTCCTGGAGAGCTTGCAGAGCACAGAGGAAAGGCAGGCAGAGAATTCCCTGCTAGCACCTTCTCTGTGCCTGGGAAGCAGAAGTGTTCACATTGCTTCGCAGAATCGCTTTTGTGCAGAAAACAGTAACACTTGTTCAGAATGAAAGAAAGCACAGAGCCCCAGATTTTATGTTGTCCTGGAGAGCTTGCAGAGCACTGGGGAAAGGCAGGCAGAGAATTCCCTGCTAGCACCTTCTCTGTGCCTGGGAAGCACAAGTGTTCACATTGCTTCGCAGAATCGCTTTTGTGCAGAAAACAGTAACACTTGTTCAGAACGAAAGAAAGCACAGAGCCCCAGATTTTATGTTGTCCTGGAGAGCTTGCAGAGCACTGGGGAAAGGCAGGCAGAGAATTCCCTGCTAGCACCTTCTCTGTGCCTGGGAAGCACAAGTGTTCACATTGCTTCGCAGAATCGCTTTTGTGCAGAAAACAGTAACACTTGTTCAGAACGAAAGAAAGCACAGAGCCCCAGATTTTATGTTGTCCTGGAGAGCTTGCAGAGCACTGGGGAAAGGCAGGCAGAGAATTCCCTGCTAGCACCTTCTCTGTGCCTGGGAAGCAGAAGTGTTCACATTGCTTCGCAGAATCGCTTTTGTGCAGAAAACAGTAACACTTGTTCAGAACGAAAGAAAGCACAGAGCCCCAGATTTTATGTTGTCCTGGAGAGCTTGCAGAGCACTGGGGAAAGGCAGGCAGAGAATTCCCTGCTAGCACCTTCTCTGTGCCTGGGAAGCAGAAGTGTTCACATTGCTTCGCAGAATCGCTTTTGTGCAGAAAACAGTAACACATGTTCAGAACGAAAGAAAGCACAGAGCCCCAGATTTTATGTTGTCCTGGAGAGCTTGCAGAGCACTGGGGAAAGGCAGGCAGAGAATTCCCTGCTAGCACCTTCTCTGTGCCTGGGAAGCACAAGTGTTCACATTGCTTCGCAGAATCGCTTTTGTGCAGAAAACAGTAACACTTGTTCAGAACGAAAGAAAGCACAGAGCCCCAGATTTTATGTTGTCCTGGAGAGCTTGCAGAGCACTGGGGAAAGGCAGGCAGAGAATTCCCTGCTAGCACCTTCTCTGTGCCTGGGAAGCAGAAGTGTTCACATTGCTTCGCAGAATCGCTTTTGTGCAGAAAACAGTAACACTTGTTCAGAATGAAAGAAAGCACAGAACCCCAGATTTTATGTTGTCCTGGAGAGCTTGCAGAGCACTGAGGAAAGGCAGGCAGAGAATTCCCTGCTAGCACCTTCTCTGAGCCTGGGAAGCAGAAGTGTTCACATTGCTTCGCAGAATCGCTTTTGTGCAGAAAACAGTAACACTTGTTCAGAACGAAAGAAAGCACAGAGCCCCAGATTTTATGTTGTCCTGGAGAGCTTGCAGAGCACTGGGGAAAGGCAGGCAGAGAATTCCCTGCTAGCACCTTCTCTGTGCCTGTTCACATTGCTTCGCAGAATCGCTTTTGTGCAGAAAACAGTAACACTTGTTCAGAACGAAAGAAAGCACAGAGCCCCAGATTTTATGTTGTCCTGGAGAGCTTGCAGAGCACTGGGGAAAGGCAGGCAGAGAATTCCCTGCTAGCACCTTCTCTGTGCCTGGGAAGCAGAAGTGTTCACATTGCTTTGCAGAATCGCTTTTGTGCAGAAAACAGTAACAGTTGTTCAGAACGAAAGAAAGCACAGAGCCCCAGATTTTATGTTGTCCTGGAGAGCTTGCAGAGCACTGGGGAAAGGCAGGCAGAGAATTCCCTGCTAGCACCTTCTCTGTGCCTGGGAAGCAGAAGTGTTCACATTGCTTCGCAGAATCGCTTTTGTGCAGAAAACAGTAACACTTGTTCAGAACGAAAGAAAGCACAGAGCCCCAGATTTTATGTTGTCCTGGAGAGCTTGCAGAGCACTGGGGAAAGGCAGGCAGAGAATTCCCTGCTAGCACCTTCTCTGTGCCTGGGAAGCAGAAGTGTTCACATTGCTTCGCAGAATCGCTTTTGTGCAGAAAACAGTAACACTTGTTCAGAACGAAAGAAAGCACAGAGCCCCAGATTTTATGTTGTCCTGGAGAGCTTGCAGAGCACTGGGGAAAGGCAGGCAGAGAATTCCCTGCTAGCACCTTCTCTGTGCCTGGGAAGCAGAAGTGTTCACATTGCTTCGCAGAATCGCTTTTGTGCAGAAAACAGTAACACTTGTTCAGAACGAAAGAAAGCACAGAGCCCCAGATTTTATGTTGTCCTGGAGAGCTTGCAGAGCACTGGGGAAAGGCAGGCAGAGAATTCCCTGCTAGCACCTTCTCTGTGCCTGGGAAGCACAAGTGTTCACATTGCTTCGCAGAATCGCTTTTGTGCAGAAAACAGTAACAGTTGTTCAGAACGAAAGAAAGCACAGAGCCCCAGATTTTATGTTGTCCTGGAGAGCTTGCAGAGCACTGGGGAAAGGCAGGCAGACAATTCCCTGCTAGCACCTTCTCTGTGCCTGTTCACATTGCTTCGCAGAATCGCTTTTGTGCAGAAAACAGTAACACTTGTTCAGAACGAAAGAAAGCACAGAGCCCCAGATTTTATGTTGTCCTGGAGAGCTTGCAGAGCACTGGGGAAAGGCAGGCAGAGAATTCCCTGCTAGCACCTTCTCTGTGCCTGGGAAGCAGAAGTGTTCACATTGCTTCGCAGAATCGCTTTTGTGCAGAAAACAGTAACACTTGTTCAGAACGAAAGAAAGCACAGAGCCCCAGATTTTATATTGTCCTGGAGAGCTTGCAGAGCACTGGGGAAAGGCAGGCAGAGAATTCCCTGCTAGCACCTTCTCTGTGCCTGGGAAGCACAAGTGTTCACATTGCTTCGCAGAATCGCTTTTGTGCAGAAAACAGTAACACTTGTTCAGAACGAAAGAAAGCACAGAGCCCCAGATTTTATGTTGTCCTGGAGAGCTTGCAGAGCACTGGGGAAAGGCAGGCAGAGAATTCCCTGCTAGCACCTTCTCTGTGCCTGGGAAGCACAAGTGTTCACATTGCTTCGCAGAATCGCTTTTGTGCAGAAAACAGTAACACTTGTTCAGAACGAAAGAAAGCACAGAGCCCCAGATTTTATGTTGTCCTGGAGAGCTTGCAGAGCACTGGGGAAAGGCAGGCAGAGAATTCCCTGCTAGTACCTTCTCTGTGCCTGGGAAGCACAAGTGTTCACATTGCTTCGCAGAATCGCTTTTGTGCAGAAAACAGTAACACTTGTTCAGAACGAAAGAAAGCACAGAGCCCCAGATTTTATGTTGTCCTGGAGAGCTTGCAGAGCACTGGGGAAAGGCAGGCAGAGAATTCCCTGCTAGCACCTTCTCTGTGCCTGGGAAGCAGAAGTGTTCACATTGCTTCGCAGAATCGCTTTTGTGCAGAAAACAGTAACACTTGTTCAGAATGAAAGAAAGCACAGAACCCCAGATTTTATGTTGTCCTGGAGAGCTTGCAGAGCACTGAGGAAAGGCAGGCAGAGAATTCCCTGCTAGCACCTTCTCTGTGCCTGGGAAGCAGAAGTGTTCACATTGCTTCGCAGAATCGCTTTTGTGCAGAAAACAGTAACACTTGTTCAGAACGAAAGAAAGCACAGAGCCCCAGATTTTATGTTGTCCTGGAGAGCTTGCAGAGCACTGGGGAAAGGCAGGCAGAGAATTCCCTGCTAGCACCTTCTCTGTGCCTGGGAAGCAGAAGTGTTCACATTGCTTCGCAGAATCGCTTTTGTGCAGAAAACAGTAACAGTTGTTCAGAACGAAAGAAAGCACAGAGCCCCAGATTTTATGTTGTCCTGGAGAGCTTGCAGAGCACTGGGGAAAGGCAGGCAGAGAATTCCCTGCTAGCACCTTCTCTGTGCCTGGGAAGCAGAAGTGTTCACATTGCTTCGCAGAATCGCTTTTGTGCAGAAAACAGTAACACTTGTTCAGAACGAAAGAAAGCACAGAGCCCCAGATTTTATGTTGTCCTGGAGAGCTTGCAGAGCACTGAGGAAAGGCAGGCAGAGAATTCCCTGCTAGCACCTTCTCTGTGCCTGGGAAGCAGAAGTGTTCACATTGCTTCGCAGAATCGCTTTTGTGCAGAAAACAGTAACACTTGTTCAGAACGAAAGAAAGCACAGAGCCCCAGATTTTATGTTGTCCTGGAGAGCTTGCAGAGCACTGGGGAAAGGCAGGCAGAGAATTCCCTGCTAGCACCTTCTCTGTGCCTGGGAAGCACAAGTGTTCACATTGCTTCGCAGAATCGCTTTTGTGCAGAAAACAGTAACACTTGTTCAGAACGAAAGAAAGCACAGAGCCCCAGATTTTATGTTGTCCTGGAGAGCTTGCAGAGCACTGGGGAAAGGCAGGCAGAGAATTCCCTGCTAGCACCTTCTCTGTGCCTGGGAAGCACAAGTGTTCACATTGCTTCGCAGAATCGCTTTTGTGCAGAAAACAGTAACACTTGTTCAGAACGAAAGAAAGCACAGAACCCCAGATTTTATGTTGTCCTGGAGAGCTTGCAGAGCACTGAGGAAGGCAGGCAGAGAATTCCCTGCTAGCACCTTCTCTGTGCCTGTTCACTTTTCTTCGCAGAATCGCTTTTGTGCAGAAAACAGTAACACTTGTTCAGAACGAAAGAAAGCACAGAGCCCCAGATTTTATGTTGTCCTGGAGAGCTTGCAGAGCACTGGGGAAAGGCAGGCAGAGAATTCCCTGCTAGCACCTTCTCTGTGCCTGGGAAGCAGAAGTGTTCACATTGCTTCGCAGAATCGCTTTTGTGCAGAAAACAGTAACACTTGTTCAGAATGAAAGAAAGCACAGAACCCCAGATTTTATGTTGTCCTGGAGAGCTTGCAGAGCACTAAGGAAAGGCAGGCAGAGAATTCCCTGCTAGCACCTTCTCTGTGCCTGTTCACATTGCTTTGCAGAATCGCTTTTGTGCAGAAAACAGTAACACTTGTTCAGAACGAAAGAAAGCACAGAGCCCCATATTTGCTGTTGTCCTGGAGAGCTTGCAGAGCACTGGGGAAAGGCAGGCAGAGAATTCCCTGCTAGCACCTTCTCTGTGCCTGGGAAGCAGAAGTGTTCACATTGCTTCGCAGAATCGCTTTTGTGCAGAAAACAGTAACACTTGTTCAGAACGAAAGAAAGCACAGAGCCCCAGATTTTATGTTGTTCTGGAGAGCTTGCAGAGCACTGGGGAAAGGCAGGCAGAGAATTCCCTGCTAGTACCTTCTCTGTGCCTGGGAAGCAGAAGTGTTCACATTGCTTCGCAGAATCGCTTTTGTGCAGAAAACAGTAACACTTGTTCAGAACGAAAGAAAGCACAGAGCCCCAGATTTTATGTTGTCCTGGAGAGCTTGCAGAGCACTGGGGAAAGGCAGGCAGAGAATTCCCTGCTAGCACCTTCTCTGTGCCTGTTCACTTTTCTTCGCAGAATCGCTTTTGTGCAGAAAACAGTAACACTTGTTCAGAACGAAAGAAAGCACAGAGCCCCAGATTTTATGTTGTCCTGGAGAGCTTGCAGAGCACTGGGGAAAGGCAGGCAGAGAATTCCCTGCTAGCACCTTCTCTGTGCCTGGGAAGCAGAAGTGTTCACATTGCTTTGCAGAATCGCTTTTGTGCAGAAAACAGTAACACTTGTTCAGAACGAAAGAAAGCACAGAGCCCCAGATTTTATGTTGTCCTGGAGAGCTTGCAGAGCACTGGGGAAAGGCAGGCAGAGAATTCCCTGCTAGCACCTTCTCTGTGCCTGGGAAGCAGAAGTGTTCACATTGCTTCGCAGAATCGCTTTTGTGCAGAAAACAGTAACACTTGTTCAGAACGAAAGAAAGCACAGAGCCCCAGATTTTATGTTGTTCTGGGGAGCTTGCAGAGCACTGGGGAAAGGCAGGCAGAGAATTCCCTGCTAGCACCTTCTCTGTGCCTGGGAAGCACAAGTGTTCACATTGCTTCGCAGAATCGCTTTTGTGCAGAAAACAGTAACACTTGTTCAGAACGAAAGAAAGCACAGAGCCCCAGATTTTATGTTGTCCTGGAGAGCTTGCAGAGCACTGGGGAAAGGCAGGCAGAGAATTCCCTGCTAGCACCTTCTCTGTGCCTCTTCACTTTTCTTCGCAGAATCGCTTTTGTGCAGAAAACAGTAACACTTGTTCAGAACGAAAGAAAGCACAGAGCCCCAGATTTTATGTTGTCCTGGAGAGCTTGCAGAGCACTGGGGAAAGGCAGGCAGAGAATTCCCTGCTAGCACCTTCTCTGTGCCTGGGAAGCAGAAGTGTTCACATTGCTTTGCAGAATCGCTTTTGTGCAGAAAACAGTAACACTTGTTCAGAACGAAAGAAAGCACAGAGCCCCAGATTTTATGTTGTCCTGGAGAGCTTGCAGAGCACTGGGGAAAGGCAGGCAGAGAATTCCCTGCTAGCACCTTCTCTGTGCCTGGGAAGCAGAAGTGTTCACATTGCTTTGCAGAATCGCTTTTGTGCAGAAAACAGTAACACTTGTTCAGAACGAAAGAAAGCACAGAGCCCCAGATTTTATGTTGTCCTGGAGAGCTTGCAGAGCACTGGGGAAAGGCAGGCAGAGAATTCCCTGCTAGCACCTTCTCTGTGCCTGGGAAGCACAAGTGTTCACTTTGCTTCGCAGAATCGCTTTTGTGCAGAAAACAGTAACACTTGTTCAGAATGAAAGAAAGCACAGAGCCCCAGATTTTATGTTGTCCTGGAGAGCTTGCAGAGCACAGAGGAAAGGCAGGCAGAGAATTCCCTGCTAGCACCTTCTCTGTGCCTGGGAAGCAGAAGTGTTCACATTGCTTTGCAGAATCGCTTTTGTGCAGAAAACAGTAACACTTGTTCAGAATGAAAGAAAGCACAGAGCCCCAGATTTTATGTTGTCCTGGAGAGCTTGCAGAGCACTGGGGAAAGGCAGGCAGAGAATTCCCTGCTAGCACCTTCTCTGTGCCTGGGAAGCACAAGTGTTCACATTGCTTCGCAGAATCGCTTTTGTGCAGAAAACAGTAACACTTGTTCAGAACGAAAGAAAGCACAGAGCCCCAGATTTTATGTTGTCCTGGAGAGCTTGCAGAGCACTGGGGAAAGGCAGGCAGAGAATTCCCTGCTAGCACCTTCTCTGTGCCTGGGAAGCACAAGTGTTCACATTGCTTCGCAGAATCGCTTTTGTGCAGAAAACAGTAACACTTGTTCAGAACGAAAGAAAGCACAGAGCCCCAGATTTTATGTTGTCCTGGAGAGCTTGCAGAGCACTGGGGAAAGGCAGGCAGAGAATTCCCTGCTAGCACCTTCTCTGTGCCTGGGAAGCACAAGTGTTCACATTGCTTCGCAGAATCGCTTTTGTGCAGAAAACAGTAACACTTGTTCAGAACGAAAGAAAGCACAGAGCCCCAGATTTGCTGTTGTCCTGGAGAGCTTGCAGAGCACTGGGGAAAGGCAGGCAGAGAATTCCCTGCTAGCACCTTCTCTGTGCCTGGGAAGCAGAAGTGTTCACATTGCTTCGCAGAATCGCTTTTGTGCAGAAAACAGTAACAGTTGTTCAGAACGAAAGAAAGCACAGAGCCCCAGATTTTATGTTGTCCTGGAGAGCTTGCAGAGCACTGGGGAAAGGCAGGCAGAGAATTCCCTGCTAGCACCTTCTCTGTGCCTGGGAAGCAGAAGTGTTCACATTGCTTCGCAGAATCGCTTTTGTGCAGAAAACAGTAACACTTGTTCAGAATGAAAGAAAGCACAGAACCCCAGATTTTATGTTGTCCTGGAGAGCTTGCAGAGCACTGGGGAAAGGCAGGCAGAGAATTCCCTGCTAGCACCTTCTCTGTGCCTGTTCACATTGCTTCGCAGAATCGCTTTTGTGCAGAAAACAGTAACAGTTGTTCAGAACGAAAGAAAGCACAGAGCCCCAGATTTTATGTTGTCCTGGAGAGTTTGCAGAGCACTGGGGAAAGGCAGGCAGAGAATTCCCTGCTAGCACCTTCTCTGTGCCTGGGAAGCACAAGTGTTCACTTTGCTTCGCAGAATCGCTTTTGTGCAGAAAACAGTAACACTTGTTCAGAATGAAAGAAAGCACAGAGCCCCAGATTTTATGTTGTCCTGGAGAGCTTGCAGAGCACAGAGGAAAGGCAGGCAGAGAATTCCCTGCTAGCACCTTCTCTGTGCCTGGGAAGCACAAGTGTTCACATTGCTTCGCAGAATCGCTTTTGTGCAGAAAACAGTAACACTTGTTCAGAACGAAAGAAAGCACAGAGCCCCAGATTTTATGTTGTCCTGGAGAGCTTGCAGAGCACTGGGGAAAGGCAGGCAGAGAATTCCCTGCTAGCACCTTCTCTGTGCCTGGGAAGCAGAAGTGTTCACATTGCTTCGCAGAATCGCTTTTGTGCAGAAAACAGTAACACTTGTTCAGAATGAAAGAAAGCACAGAACCCCAGATTTTATGTTGTCCTGGAGAGCTTGCAGAGCACTGGGGAAAGGCAGGCAGAGAATTCCCTGCTAGCACCTTCTCTGTGCCTGGGAAGCAGAAGTGTTCACATTGCTTCGCAGAATCGCTTTTGTGCAGAAAACAGTAACACTTGTTCAGAACGAAAGAAAGCACAGAGCCCCAGATTTTATGTTGTCCTGGAGAGCTTGCAGAGCACTGGGGAAAGGCAGGCAGAGAATTCCCTGCTAGCACCTTCTCTGTGCCTGGGAAGCAGAAGTGTTCACATTGCTTCGCAGAATCGCTTTTGTGCAGAAAACAGTAACACTTGTTCAGAACGAAAGAAAGCACAGAGCCCCAGATTTTATGTTGTCCTGGAGAGCTTGCAGAGCACTGGGGAAAGGCAGGCAGAGAATTCCCTGCTAGCACCTTCTCTGTGCCTGGGAAGCAGAAGTGTTCACATTGCTTCGCAGAATCGCTTTTGTGCAGAAAACAGTAACACTTGTTCAGAACGAAAGAAAGCACAGAGCCCCAGATTTTATGTTGTCCTGGAGAGCTTGCAGAGCACTGGGGAAAGGCAGGCAGAGAATTCCCTGCTAGCACCTTCTCTGTGCCTGGGAAGCAGAAGTGTTCACATTGCTTGGCAGAATCGCTTTTGTGCAGAAAACAGTAACACTTGTTCAGAACGAAAGAAAGCACAGAGCCCCAGATTTTATGTTGTCCTGGAGAGCTTGCAGAGCACTGGGGAAAGGCAGGCAGAGAATTCCCTGCTAGCACCTTCTCTGTGCCTGGGAAGCAGAAGTGTTCACATTGCTTCGCAGAATCGCTTTTGTGCAGAAAACAGTAACAGTTGTTCAGAACGAAAGAAAGCACAGAGCCCCAGATTTTATGTTGTCCTGGAGAGCTTGCAGAGCACTGGGGAAAGGCAGGCAGAGAATTCCCTGCTAGCACCTTCTCTGTGCCTGGGAAGCAGAAGTGTTCACATTGCTTCGCAGAATCGCTTTTGTGCAGAAAACAGTAACACTTGTTCAGAATGAAAGAAAGCACAGAACCCCAGATTTTATGTTGTCCTGGAGAGCTTGCAGAGCACTGGGGAAAGGCAGGCAGAGAATTCCCTGCTAGCACCTTCTCTGTGCCTGTTCACATTGCTTCGCAGAATCGCTTTTGTGCAGAAAACAGTAACAGTTGTTCAGAACGAAAGAAAGCACAGAGCCCCAGATTTTATGTTGTCCTGGAGAGTTTGCAGAGCACTGGGGAAAGGCAGGCAGAGAATTCCCTGCTAGCACCTTCTCTGTGCCTGGGAAGCAGAAGTGTTCACATTGCTTCGCAGAATCGCTTTTGTGCAGAAAACAGTAACACTTGTTCAGAACGAAAGAAAGCACAGAGCCCCAGATTTTATGTTGTCCTGGAGAGCTTGCAGAGCACTGGGGAAAGGCAGGCAGAGAATTCCCTGCTAGCACCTTCTCTGTGCCTGGGAAGCACAAGTGTTCACATTGCTTCGCAGAATCGCTTTTGTGCAGAAAACAGTAACACTTGTTCAGAACGAAAGAAAGCACAGAGCCCCAGATTTTATGTTGTCCTGGAGAGCTTGCAGAGCACTGGGGAAAGGCAGGCAGAGAATTCCCTGCTAGCACCTTCTCTGTGCCTGGGAAGCAGAAGTGTTCACATTGCTTCGCAGAATCGCTTTTGTGCAGAAAACAGTAACACTTGTTCAGAACGAAAGAAAGCACAGAGCCCCAGATTTTATGTTGTCCTGGAGAGCTTGCAGAGCACTGGGGAAAGGCAGGCAGAGAATTCCCTGCTAGCACCTTCTCTGTGCCTGGGAAGCAGAAGTGTTCACATTGCTTCGCAGAATCGCTTTTGTGCAGAAAACAGTAACACTTGTTCAGAACGAAAGAAAGCACAGAGCCCCAGATTTTATGTTGTCCTGGAGAGCTTGCAGAGCACTGAGGAAAGGCAGGCAGAGAATTCCCTGCTAGCACCTTCTCTGTGCCTGGGAAGCAGAAGTGTTCACATTGCTTCGCAGAATCGCTTTTGTGCAGAAAACAGTAACACTTGTTCAGAACGAAAGAAAGCACAGAGCCCCAGATTTTATGTTGTCCTGGAGAGCTTGCAGAGCACTGGGGAAAGGCAGGCAGAGAATTCCCTGCTAGCACCTTCTCTGTGCCTGGGAAGCACAAGTGTTCACATTGCTTCGCAGAATCGCTTTTGTGCAGAAAACAGTAACACTTGTTCAGAACGAAAGAAAGCACAGAGCCCCAGATTTTATGTTGTCCTGGAGAGCTTGCAGAGCACTGGGGAAAGGCAGGCAGAGAATTCCCTGCTAGCACCTTCTCTGTGCCTGGGAAGCACAAGTGTTCACATTGCTTCGCAGAATCGCTTTTGTGCAGAAAACAGTAACACTTGTTCAGAACGAAAGAAAGCACAGAACCCCAGATTTTATGTTGTCCTGGAGAGCTTGCAGAGCACTGAGGAAGGCAGGCAGAGAATTCCCTGCTAGCACCTTCTCTGTGCCTGTTCACTTTTCTTCGCAGAATCGCTTTTGTGCAGAAAACAGTAACACTTGTTCAGAACGAAAGAAAGCACAGAGCCCCAGATTTTATGTTGTCCTGGAGAGATTGCAGAGCACTGGGGAAAGGCAGGCAGAGAATTCCCTGCTAGCACCTTCTCTGTGCCTGGGAAGCAGAAGTGTTCACATTGCTTGGCAGAATCGCTTTTGTGCAGAAAACAGTAACACTTGTTCAGAATGAAAGAAAGCACAGAACCCCAGATTTTATGTTGTCCTGGAGAGCTTGCAGAGCACTAAGGAAAGGCAGGCAGAGAATTCCCTGCTAGCACCTTCTCTGTGCCTGTTCACATTGCTTCGCAGAATCGCTTTTGTGCAGAAAACAGTAACACTTGTTCAGAACGAAAGAAAGCACAGAGCCCCATATTTGCTGTTGTCCTGGAGAGCTTGCAGAGCACTGGGGAAAGGCAGGCAGAGAATTCCCTGCTAGCACCTTCTCTGTGCCTGGGAAGCAGAAGTGTTCACATTGCTTTGCAGAATCGCTTTTGTGCAGAAAACAGTAACACTTGTTCAGAACGAAAGAAAGCACAGAGCCCCAGATTTTATGTTGTCCTGGAGAGCTTGCAGAGCACTGGGGAAAGGCAGGCAGAGAATTCCCTGCTAGCACCTTCTCTGTGCCTGGGAAGCAGAAGTGTTCACATTGCTTTGCAGAATCGCTTTTGTGCAGAAAACAGTAACACTTGTTCAGAACGAAAGAAAGCACAGAGCCCCAGATTTTATGTTGTCCTGGAGAGCTTGCAGAGCACTGGGGAAAGGCAGGCAGAGAATTCCCTGCTAGCACCTTCTCTGTGCCTGGGAAGCACAAGTGTTCACTTTGCTTCGCAGAATCGCTTTTGTGCAGAAAACAGTAACACTTGTTCAGAATGAAAGAAAGCACAGAGCCCCAGATTTTATGTTGTCCTGGAGAGCTTGCAGAGCACAGAGGAAAGGCAGGCAGAGAATTCCCTGCTAGCACCTTCTCTGTGCCTGGGAAGCACATGTGTTCACATTGCTTTGCAGAATCGCTTTTGTGCAGAAAACAGTAACACTTGTTCAGAATGAAAGAAAGCACAGAGCCCCAGATTTTATGTTGTCCTGGAGAGATTGCAGAGCACTGGGGAAAGGCAGGCAGAGAATTCCCTGCTAGCACCTTCTCTGTGCCTGGGAAGCACAAGTGTTCACATTGCTTGGCAGAATCGCTTTTGTGCAGAAAACAGTAACACTTGTTCAGAACGAAAGAAAGCACAGAGCCCCAGATTTTATGTTGTCCTGGAGAGCTTGCAGAGCACTGGGGAAAGGCAGGCAGAGAATTCCCTGCTAGCACCTTCTCTGTGCCTGGGAAGCACAAGTGTTCACATTGCTTCGCAGAATCGCTTTTGTGCAGAAAACAGTAACACTTGTTCAGAATGAAAGAAAGCACAGAGGCCCAGATTTTATGTTGTCCTGGAGAGCTTGCAGAGCACTGGGGAAAGGCAGGCAGAGAATTCCCTGCTAGCACCTTCTCTGTGCCTGGGAAGCACAAGTGTTCACATTGCTTGGCAGAATCGCTTTTGTGCAGAAAACAGTAACACTTGTTCAGAACGAAAGAAAGCACAGAGCCCCAGATTTTATGTTGTCCTGGAGAGCTTGCAGAGCACTGGGGAAAGGCAGGCAGAGAATTCCCTGCTAGCACCTTCTCTGTGCCTGGGAAGCAGAAGTGTTCACATTGCTTCGCAGAATCGCTTTTGTGCAGAAAACAGTAACACTTGTTCAGAATGAAAGAAAGCACAGAACCCCAGATTTTATGTTGTCCTGGAGAGCTTGCAGAGCACTGGGGAAAGGCAGGCAGAGAATTCCCTGCTAGCACCTTCTCTGTGCCTGTTCACATTGCTTCGCAGAATCGCTTTTGTGCAGAAAACAGTAACAGTTGTTCAGAACGAAAGAAAGCACAGAGCCCCAGATTTTATGTTGTCCTGGAGAGTTTGCAGAGCACTGGGGAAAGGCAGGCAGAGAATTCCCTGCTAGCACCTTCTCTGTGCCTGGGAAGCACAAGTGTTCACTTTGCTTCGCAGAATCGCTTTTGTGCAGAAAACAGTAACACTTGTTCAGAATGAAAGAAAGCACAGAGCCCCAGATTTTATGTTGTCCTGGAGAGCTTGCAGAGCACAGAGGAAAGGCAGGCAGAGAATTCCCTGCTAGCACCTTCTCTGTGCCTGGGAAGCAGAAGTGTTCACATTGCTTCGCAGAATCGCTTTTGTGCAGAAAACAGTAACACTTGTTCAGAATGAAAGAAAGCACAGAGCCCCAGATTTTATGTTGTCCTGGAGAGCTTGCAGAGCACTGGGGAAAGGCAGGCAGAGAATTCCCTGCTAGCACCTTCTCTGTGCCTGGGAAGCACAAGTGTTCACATTGCTTCGCAGAATCGCTTTTGTGCAGAAAACAGTAACACTTGTTCAGAACGAAAGAAAGCACAGAGCCCCAGATTTTATGTTGTCCTGGAGAGCTTGCAGAGCACTGGGGAAAGGCAGGCAGAGAATTCCCTGCTAGCACCTTCTCTGTGCCTGGGAAGCACAAGTGTTCACATTGCTTCGCAGAATCGCTTTTGTGCAGAAAACAGTAACACTTGTTCAGAACGAAAGAAAGCACAGAGCCCCAGATTTTATGTTGTCCTGGAGAGCTTGCAGAGCACTGGGGAAAGGCAGGCAGAGAATTCCCTGCTAGCACCTTCTCTGTGCCTGGGAAGCAGAAGTGTTCACATTGCTTCGCAGAATCGCTTTTGTGCAGAAAACAGTAACACTTGTTCAGAACGAAAGAAAGCACAGAGCCCCAGATTTTATGTTGTCCTGGAGAGCTTGCAGAGCACTGGGGAAAGGCAGGCAGAGAATTCCCTGCTAGCACCTTCTCTGTGCCTGGGAAGCAGAAGTGTTCACATTGCTTCGCAGAATCGCTTTTGTGCAGAAAACAGTAACACATGTTCAGAACGAAAGAAAGCACAGAGCCCCAGATTTTATGTTGTCCTGGAGAGCTTGCAGAGCACTGGGGAAAGGCAGGCAGAGAATTCCCTGCTAGCACCTTCTCTGTGCCTGGGAAGCACAAGTGTTCACATTGCTTCGCAGAATCGCTTTTGTGCAGAAAACAGTAACACTTGTTCAGAACGAAAGAAAGCACAGAGCCCCAGATTTTATGTTGTCCTGGAGAGCTTGCAGAGCACTGGGGAAAGGCAGGCAGAGAATTCCCTGCTAGCACCTTCTCTGTGCCTGGGAAGCAGAAGTGTTCACATTGCTTCGCAGAATCGCTTTTGTGCAGAAAACAGTAACACTTGTTCAGAATGAAAGAAAGCACAGAACCCCAGATTTTATGTTGTCCTGGAGAGCTTGCAGAGCACTGAGGAAAGGCAGGCAGAGAATTCCCTGCTAGCACCTTCTCTGAGCCTGGGAAGCAGAAGTGTTCACATTGCTTCGCAGAATCGCTTTTGTGCAGAAAACAGTAACACTTGTTCAGAACGAAAGAAAGCACAGAGCCCCAGATTTTATGTTGTCCTGGAGAGCTTGCAGAGCACTGGGGAAAGGCAGGCAGAGAATTCCCTGCTAGCACCTTCTCTGTGCCTGTTCACATTGCTTCGCAGAATCGCTTTTGTGCAGAAAACAGTAACACTTGTTCAGAACGAAAGAAAGCACAGAGCCCCAGATTTTATGTTGTCCTGGAGAGCTTGCAGAGCACTGGGGAAAGGCAGGCAGAGAATTCCCTGCTAGCACCTTCTCTGTGCCTGGGAAGCAGAAGTGTTCACATTGCTTTGCAGAATCGCTTTTGTGCAGAAAACAGTAACAGTTGTTCAGAACGAAAGAAAGCACAGAGCCCCAGATTTTATGTTGTCCTGGAGAGCTTGCAGAGCACTGGGGAAAGGCAGGCAGAGAATTCCCTGCTAGCACCTTCTCTGTGCCTGGGAAGCAGAAGTGTTCACATTGCTTCGCAGAATCGCTTTTGTGCAGAAAACAGTAACACTTGTTCAGAACGAAAGAAAGCACAGAGCCCCAGATTTTATGTTGTCCTGGAGAGCTTGCAGAGCACTGGGGAAAGGCAGGCAGAGAATTCCCTGCTAGCACCTTCTCTGTGCCTGGGAAGCAGAAGTGTTCACATTGCTTCGCAGAATCGCTTTTGTGCAGAAAACAGTAACACTTGTTCAGAACGAAAGAAAGCACAGAGCCCCAGATTTTATGTTGTCCTGGAGAGCTTGCAGAGCACTGGGGAAAGGCAGGCAGAGAATTCCCTGCTAGCACCTTCTCTGTGCCTGGGAAGCAGAAGTGTTCACATTGCTTCGCAGAATCGCTTTTGTGCAGAAAACAGTAACACTTGTTCAGAACGAAAGAAAGCACAGAGCCCCAGATTTTATGTTGTCCTGGAGAGCTTGCAGAGCACTGGGGAAAGGCAGGCAGAGAATTCCCTGCTAGCACCTTCTCTGTGCCTGGGAAGCACAAGTGTTCACATTGCTTCGCAGAATCGCTTTTGTGCAGAAAACAGTAACAGTTGTTCAGAACGAAAGAAAGCACAGAGCCCCAGATTTTATGTTGTCCTGGAGAGCTTGCAGAGCACTGGGGAAAGGCAGGCAGACAATTCCCTGCTAGCACCTTCTCTGTGCCTGTTCACATTGCTTCGCAGAATCGCTTTTGTGCAGAAAACAGTAACACTTGTTCAGAACGAAAGAAAGCACAGAGCCCCAGATTTTATGTTGTCCTGGAGAGCTTGCAGAGCACTGGGGAAAGGCAGGCAGAGAATTCCCTGCTAGCACCTTCTCTGTGCCTGGGAAGCAGAAGTGTTCACATTGCTTCGCAGAATCGCTTTTGTGCAGAAAACAGTAACACTTGTTCAGAACGAAAGAAAGCACAGAGCCCCAGATTTTATATTGTCCTGGAGAGCTTGCAGAGCACTGGGGAAAGGCAGGCAGAGAATTCCCTGCTAGCACCTTCTCTGTGCCTGGGAAGCACAAGTGTTCACATTGCTTCGCAGAATCGCTTTTGTGCAGAAAACAGTAACACTTGTTCAGAACGAAAGAAAGCACAGAGCCCCAGATTTTATGTTGTCCTGGAGAGCTTGCAGAGCACTGGGGAAAGGCAGGCAGAGAATTCCCTGCTAGCACCTTCTCTGTGCCTGGGAAGCACAAGTGTTCACATTGCTTCGCAGAATCGCTTTTGTGCAGAAAACAGTAACACTTGTTCAGAACGAAAGAAAGCACAGAGCCCCAGATTTTATGTTGTCCTGGAGAGCTTGCAGAGCACTGGGGAAAGGCAGGCAGAGAATTCCCTGCTAGTACCTTCTCTGTGCCTGGGAAGCACAAGTGTTCACATTGCTTCGCAGAATCGCTTTTGTGCAGAAAACAGTAACACTTGTTCAGAACGAAAGAAAGCACAGAGCCCCAGATTTTATGTTGTCCTGGAGAGCTTGCAGAGCACTGGGGAAAGGCAGGCAGAGAATTCCCTGCTAGCACCTTCTCTGTGCCTGGGAAGCAGAAGTGTTCACATTGCTTCGCAGAATCGCTTTTGTGCAGAAAACAGTAACACTTGTTCAGAATGAAAGAAAGCACAGAACCCCAGATTTTATGTTGTCCTGGAGAGCTTGCAGAGCACTGAGGAAAGGCAGGCAGAGAATTCCCTGCTAGCACCTTCTCTGTGCCTGGGAAGCAGAAGTGTTCACATTGCTTCGCAGAATCGCTTTTGTGCAGAAAACAGTAACACTTGTTCAGAACGAAAGAAAGCACAGAGCCCCAGATTTTATGTTGTCCTGGAGAGCTTGCAGAGCACTGGGGAAAGGCAGGCAGAGAATTCCCTGCTAGCACCTTCTCTGTGCCTGGGAAGCAGAAGTGTTCACATTGCTTCGCAGAATCGCTTTTGTGCAGAAAACAGTAACAGTTGTTCAGAACGAAAGAAAGCACAGAGCCCCAGATTTTATGTTGTCCTGGAGAGCTTGCAGAGCACTGGGGAAAGGCAGGCAGAGAATTCCCTGCTAGCACCTTCTCTGTGCCTGGGAAGCAGAAGTGTTCACATTGCTTCGCAGAATCGCTTTTGTGCAGAAAACAGTAACACTTGTTCAGAACGAAAGAAAGCACAGAGCCCCAGATTTTATGTTGTCCTGGAGAGCTTGCAGAGCACTGAGGAAAGGCAGGCAGAGAATTCCCTGCTAGCACCTTCTCTGTGCCTGGGAAGCAGAAGTGTTCACATTGCTTCGCAGAATCGCTTTTGTGCAGAAAACAGTAACACTTGTTCAGAACGAAAGAAAGCACAGAGCCCCAGATTTTATGTTGTCCTGGAGAGCTTGCAGAGCACTGGGGAAAGGCAGGCAGAGAATTCCCTGCTAGCACCTTCTCTGTGCCTGGGAAGCACAAGTGTTCACATTGCTTCGCAGAATCGCTTTTGTGCAGAAAACAGTAACACTTGTTCAGAACGAAAGAAAGCACAGAGCCCCAGATTTTATGTTGTCCTGGAGAGCTTGCAGAGCACTGGGGAAAGGCAGGCAGAGAATTCCCTGCTAGCACCTTCTCTGTGCCTGGGAAGCACAAGTGTTCACATTGCTTCGCAGAATCGCTTTTGTGCAGAAAACAGTAACACTTGTTCAGAACGAAAGAAAGCACAGAACCCCAGATTTTATGTTGTCCTGGAGAGCTTGCAGAGCACTGAGGAAGGCAGGCAGAGAATTCCCTGCTAGCACCTTCTCTGTGCCTGTTCACTTTTCTTCGAAGAATCGCTTTTGTGCAGAAAACAGTAACACTTGTTCAGAACGAAAGAAAGCACAGAGCCCCAGATTTTATGTTGTCCTGGAGAGCTTGCAGAGCACTGGGGAAAGGCAGGCAGAGAATTCCCTGCTAGCACCTTCTCTGTGCCTGGGAAGCAGAAGTGTTCACATTGCTTCGCAGAATCGCTTTTGTGCAGAAAACAGTAACACTTGTTCAGAATGAAAGAAAGCACAGAACCCCAGATTTTATGTTGTCCTGGAGAGCTTGCAGAGCACTAAGGAAAGGCAGGCAGAGAATTCCCTGCTAGCACCTTCTCTGTGCCTGTTCACATTGCTTTGCAGAATCGCTTTTGTGCAGAAAACAGTAACACTTGTTCAGAACGAAAGAAAGCACAGAGCCCCATATTTGCTGTTGTCCTGGAGAGCTTGCAGAGCACTGGGGAAAGGCAGGCAGAGAATTCCCTGCTAGCACCTTCTCTGTGCCTGGGAAGCACAAGTGTTCACATTGCTTCGCAGAATCGCTTTTGTGCAGAAAACAGTAACACTTGTTCAGAACGAAAGAAAGCACAGAGCCCCAGATTTTATGTTGTTCTGGAGAGCTTGCAGAGCACTGGGGAAAGGCAGGCAGAGAATTCCCTGCTAGTACCTTCTCTGTGCCTGGGAAGCAGAAGTGTTCACATTGCTTCGCAGAATCGCTTTTGTGCAGAAAACAGTAACACTTGTTCAGAACGAAAGAAAGCACAGAGCCCCAGATTTTATGTTGTCCTGGAGAGCTTGCAGAGCACTGGGGAAAGGCAGGCAGAGAATTCCCTGCTAGCACCTTCTCTGTGCCTGTTCACTTTTCTTCGCAGAATCGCTTTTGTGCAGAAAACAGTAACACTTGTTCAGAACGAAAGAAAGCACAGAGCCCCAGATTTTATGTTGTCCTGGAGAGCTTGCAGAGCACTGGGGAAAGGCAGGCAGAGAATTCCCTGCTAGCACCTTCTCTGTGCCTGTTCACTTTTCTTCGCAGAATCGCTTTTGTGCAGAAAACAGTAACACTTGTTCAGAACGAAAGAAAGCACAGAGCCCCAGATTTTATGTTGTCCTGGAGAGCTTGCAGAGCACTGGGGAAAGGCAGGCAGAGAATTCCCTGCTAGCACCTTCTCTGTGCCTGGGAAGCAGAAGTGTTCACATTGCTTTGCAGAATCGCTTTTGTGCAGAAAACAGTAACACTTGTTCAGAACGAAAGAAAGCACAGAGCCCCAGATTTTATGTTGTCCTGGAGAGCTTGCAGAGCACTGGGGAAAGGCAGGCAGAGAATTCCCTGCTAGCACCTTCTCTGTGCCTGGGAAGCAGAAGTGTTCACATTGCTTCGCAGAATCGCTTTTGTGCAGAAAACAGTAACACTTGTTCAGAACGAAAGAAAGCACAGAGCCCCAGATTTTATGTTGTTCTGGGGAGCTTGCAGAGCACTGGGGAAAGGCAGGCAGAGAATTCCCTGCTAGCACCTTCTCTGTGCCTGGGAAGCACAAGTGTTCACATTGCTTCGCAGAATCGCTTTTGTGCAGAAAACAGTAACACTTGTTCAGAACGAAAGAAAGCACAGAGCCCCAGATTTTATGTTGTCCTGGAGAGCTTGCAGAGCACTGGGGAAAGGCAGGCAGAGAATTCCCTGCTAGCACCTTCTCTGTGCCTGTTCACTTTTCTTCGCAGAATCGCTTTTGTGCAGAAAACAGTAACACTTGTTCAGAACGAAAGAAAGCACAGAGCCCCAGATTTTATGTTGTCCTGGAGAGCTTGCAGAGCACTGGGGAAAGGCAGGCAGAGAATTCCCTGCTAGCACCTTCTCTGTGCCTGGGAAGCAGAAGTGTTCACATTGCTTTGCAGAATCGCTTTTGTGCAGAAAACAGTAACACTTGTTCAGAACGAAAGAAAGCACAGAGCCCCAGATTTTATGTTGTCCTGGAGAGCTTGCAGAGCACTGGGGAAAGGCAGGCAGAGAATTCCCTGCTAGCACCTTCTCTGTGCCTGGGAAGCAGAAGTGTTCACTTTGCTTCGCAGAATCGCTTTTGTGCAGAAAACAGTAACACTTGTTCAGAATGAAAGAAAGCACAGAGCCCCAGATTTTATGTTGTCCTGGAGAGCTTGCAGAGCACAGAGGAAAGGCAGGCAGAGAATTCCCTGCTAGCACCTTCTCTGTGCCTGGGAAGCAGAAGTGTTCACATTGCTTTGCAGAATCGCTTTTGTGCAGAAAACAGTAACACTTGTTCAGAATGAAAGAAAGCACAGAGCCCCAGATTTTATGTTGTCCTGGAGAGCTTGCAGAGCACTGGGGAAAGGCAGGCAGAGAATTCCCTGCTAGCACCTTCTCTGTGCCTGGGAAGCACAAGTGTTCACATTGCTTCGCAGAATCGCTTTTGTGCAGAAAACAGTAACACTTGTTCAGAACGAAAGAAAGCACAGAGCCCCAGATTTTATGTTGTCCTGGAGAGCTTGCAGAGCACTGGGGAAAGGCAGGCAGAGAATTCCCTGCTAGCACCTTCTCTGTGCCTGGGAAGCACAAGTGTTCACATTGCTTCGCAGAATCGCTTTTGTGCAGAAAACAGTAACACTTGTTCAGAACGAAAGAAAGCACAGAGCCCCAGATTTTATGTTGTCCTGGAGAGCTTGCAGAGCACTGGGGAAAGGCAGGCAGAGAATTCCCTGCTAGCACCTTCTCTGTGCCTGGGAAGCACAAGTGTTCACATTGCTTCGCAGAATCGCTTTTGTGCAGAAAACAGTAACACTTGTTCAGAACGAAAGAAAGCACAGAGCCCCAGATTTGCTGTTGTCCTGGAGAGCTTGCAGAGCACTGGGGAAAGGCAGGCAGAGAATTCCCTGCTAGCACCTTCTCTGTGCCTGGGAAGCAGAAGTGTTCACATTGCTTCGCAGAATCGCTTTTGTGCAGAAAACAGTAACAGTTGTTCAGAACGAAAGAAAGCACAGAGCCCCAGATTTTATGTTGTCCTGGAGAGCTTGCAGAGCACTGGGGAAAGGCAGGCAGAGAATTCCCTGCTAGCACCTTCTCTGTGCCTGGGAAGCAGAAGTGTTCACATTGCTTCGCAGAATCGCTTTTGTGCAGAAAACAGTAACACTTGTTCAGAATGAAAGAAAGCACAGAACCCCAGATTTTATGTTGTCCTGGAGAGCTTGCAGAGCACTGGGGAAAGGCAGGCAGAGAATTCCCTGCTAGCACCTTCTCTGTGCCTGTTCACATTGCTTCGCAGAATCGCTTTTGTGCAGAAAACAGTAACAGTTGTTCAGAACGAAAGAAAGCACAGAGCCCCAGATTTTATGTTGTCCTGGAGAGTTTGCAGAGCACTGGGGAAAGGCAGGCAGAGAATTCCCTGCTAGCACCTTCTCTGTGCCTGGGAAGCACAAGTGTTCACTTTGCTTCGCAGAATCGCTTTTGTGCAGAAAACAGTAACACTTGTTCAGAATGAAAGAAAGCACAGAGCCCCAGATTTTATGTTGTCCTGGAGAGCTTGCAGAGCACAGAGGAAAGGCAGGCAGAGAATTCCCTGCTAGCACCTTCTCTGTGCCTGGGAAGCACAAGTGTTCACATTGCTTCGCAGAATCGCTTTTGTGCAGAAAACAGTAACACTTGTTCAGAACGAAAGAAAGCACAGAGCCCCAGATTTTATGTTGTCCTGGAGAGCTTGCAGAGCACTGGGGAAAGGCAGGCAGAGAATTCCCTGCTAGCACCTTCTCTGTGCCTGGGAAGCAGAAGTGTTCACATTGCTTCGCAGAATCGCTTTTGTGCAGAAAACAGTAACACTTGTTCAGAATGAAAGAAAGCACAGAACCCCAGATTTTATGTTGTCCTGGAGAGCTTGCAGAGCACTGGGGAAAGGCAGGCAGAGAATTCCCTGCTAGCACCTTCTCTGTGCCTGGGAAGCAGAAGTGTTCACATTGCTTCGCAGAATCGCTTTTGTGCAGAAAACAGTAACACTTGTTCAGAACGAAAGAAAGCACAGAGCCCCAGATTTTATGTTGTCCTGGAGAGCTTGCAGAGCACTGGGGAAAGGCAGGCAGAGAATTCCCTGCTAGCACCTTCTCTGTGCCTGGGAAGCAGAAGTGTTCACATTGCTTCGCAGAATCGCTTTTGTGCAGAAAACAGTAACACTTGTTCAGAACGAAAGAAAGCACAGAGCCCCAGATTTTATGTTGTCCTGGAGAGCTTGCAGAGCACTGGGGAAAGGCAGGCAGAGAATTCCCTGCTAGCACCTTCTCTGTGCCTGGGAAGCAGAAGTGTTCACATTGCTTCGCAGAATCGCTTTTGTGCAGAAAACAGTAACACTTGTTCAGAACGAAAGAAAGCACAGAGCCCCAGATTTTATGTTGTCCTGGAGAGCTTGCAGAGCACTGGGGAAAGGCAGGCAGAGAATTCCCTGCTAGCACCTTCTCTGTGCCTGGGAAGCAGAAGTGTTCACATTGCTTGGCAGAATCGCTTTTGTGCAGAAAACAGTAACACTTGTTCAGAACGAAAGAAAGCACAGAGCCCCAGATTTTATGTTGTCCTGGAGAGCTTGCAGAGCACTGGGGAAAGGCAGGCAGAGAATTCCCTGCTAGCACCTTCTCTGTGCCTGGGAAGCAGAAGTGTTCACATTGCTTCGCAGAATCGCTTTTGTGCAGAAAACAGTAACAGTTGTTCAGAACGAAAGAAAGCACAGAGCCCCAGATTTTATGTTGTCCTGGAGAGCTTGCAGAGCACTGGGGAAAGGCAGGCAGAGAATTCCCTGCTAGCACCTTCTCTGTGCCTGGGAAGCAGAAGTGTTCACATTGCTTCGCAGAATCGCTTTTGTGCAGAAAACAGTAACACTTGTTCAGAATGAAAGAAAGCACAGAACCCCAGATTTTATGTTGTCCTGGAGAGCTTGCAGAGCACTGGGGAAAGGCAGGCAGAGAATTCCCTGCTAGCACCTTCTCTGTGCCTGTTCACATTGCTTCGCAGAATCGCTTTTGTGCAGAAAACAGTAACAGTTGTTCAGAACGAAAGAAAGCACAGAGCCCCAGATTTTATGTTGTCCTGGAGAGTTTGCAGAGCACTGGGGAAAGGCAGGCAGAGAATTCCCTGCTAGCACCTTCTCTGTGCCTGGGAAGCAGAAGTGTTCACATTGCTTCGCAGAATCGCTTTTGTGCAGAAAACAGTAACACTTGTTCAGAACGAAAGAAAGCACAGAGCCCCAGATTTTATGTTGTCCTGGAGAGCTTGCAGAGCACTGGGGAAAGGCAGGCAGAGAATTCCCTGCTAGCACCTTCTCTGTGCCTGGGAAGCACAAGTGTTCACATTGCTTCGCAGAATCGCTTTTGTGCAGAAAACAGTAACACTTGTTCAGAACGAAAGAAAGCACAGAGCCCCAGATTTTATGTTGTCCTGGAGAGCTTGCAGAGCACTGGGGAAAGGCAGGCAGAGAATTCCCTGCTAGCACCTTCTCTGTGCCTGGGAAGCAGAAGTGTTCACATTGCTTCGCAGAATCGCTTTTGTGCAGAAAACAGTAACACTTGTTCAGAACGAAAGAAAGCACAGAGCCCCAGATTTTATGTTGTCCTGGAGAGCTTGCAGAGCACTGGGGAAAGGCAGGCAGAGAATTCCCTGCTAGCACCTTCTCTGTGCCTGGGAAGCACAAGTGTTCACATTGCTTCGCAGAATCGCTTTTGTGCAGAAAACAGTAACACTTGTTCAGAACGAAAGAAAGCACAGAGCCCCAGATTTTATGTTGTCCTGGAGAGCTTGCAGAGCACTGAGGAAAGGCAGGCAGAGAATTCCCTGCTAGCACCTTCTCTGTGCCTGGGAAGCAGAAGTGTTCACATTGCTTCGCAGAATCGCTTTTGTGCAGAAAACAGTAACACTTGTTCAGAACGAAAGAAAGCACAGAGCCCCAGATTTTATGTTGTCCTGGAGAGCTTGCAGAGCACTGGGGAAAGGCAGGCAGAGAATTCCCTGCTAGCACCTTCTCTGTGCCTGGGAAGCACAAGTGTTCACATTGCTTCGCAGAATCGCTTTTGTGCAGAAAACAGTAACACTTGTTCAGAACGAAAGAAAGCACAGAGCCCCAGATTTTATGTTGTCCTGGAGAGCTTGCAGAGCACTGGGGAAAGGCAGGCAGAGAATTCCCTGCTAGCACCTTCTCTGTGCCTGGGAAGCACAAGTGTTCACATTGCTTCGCAGAATCGCTTTTGTGCAGAAAACAGTAACACTTGTTCAGAACGAAAGAAAGCACAGAACCCCAGATTTTATGTTGTCCTGGAGAGCTTGCAGAGCACTGAGGAAGGCAGGCAGAGAATTCCCTGCTAGCACCTTCTCTGTGCCTGTTCACTTTTCTTCGCAGAATCGCTTTTGTGCAGAAAACAGTAACACTTGTTCAGAACGAAAGAAAGCACAGAGCCCCAGATTTTATGTTGTCCTGGAGAGATTGCAGAGCACTGGGGAAAGGCAGGCAGAGAATTCCCTGCTAGCACCTTCTCTGTGCCTGGGAAGCAGAAGTGTTCACATTGCTTGGCAGAATCGCTTTTGTGCAGAAAACAGTAACACTTGTTCAGAATGAAAGAAAGCACAGAACCCCAGATTTTATGTTGTCCTGGAGAGCTTGCAGAGCACTAAGGAAAGGCAGGCAGAGAATTCCCTGCTAGCACCTTCTCTGTGCCTGTTCACATTGCTTCGCAGAATCGCTTTTGTGCAGAAAACAGTAACACTTGTTCAGAACGAAAGAAAGCACAGAGCCCCATATTTGCTGTTGTCCTGGAGAGCTTGCAGAGCACTGGGGAAAGGCAGGCAGAGAATTCCCTGCTAGCACCTTCTCTGTGCCTGGGAAGCAGAAGTGTTCACATTGCTTGGCAGAATCGCTTTTGTGCAGAAAACAGTAACACTTGTTCAGAACGAAAGAAAGCACAGAGGCCCAGATTTTATGTTGTTCTGGGGAGCTTGCAGAGCACTGGGGAAAGGCAGGCAGAGAATTCCCTGCTAGCACCTTCTCTGTGCCTGGGAAGCAGAAGTGTTCACATTGCTTCGCAGAATCGCTTTTGTGCAGAAAACAGTAACACTTGTTCAGAACGAAAGAAAGCACAGAGCCCCAGATTTTATGTTGTCCTGGAGAGCTTGCAGAGCACTGGGGAAAGGCAGGCAGAGAATTCCCTGCTAGCACCTTCTCTGTGCCTGGGAAGCACAAGTGTTCACTTTGCTTCGCAGAATCGCTTTTGTGCAGAAAACAGTAACACTTGTTCAGAATGAAAGAAAGCACAGAGCCCCAGATTTTATGTTGTCCTGGAGAGCTTGCAGAGCACTGGGGAAAGGCAGGCAGAGAATTCCCTGCTAGCACCTTCTCTGTGCCTGGGAAGCACAAGTGTTCACTTTGCTTCGCAGAATCGCTTTTGTGCAGAAAACAGTAACACTTGTTCAGAATGAAAGAAAGCACAGAGCCCCAGATTTTATGTTGTCCTGGAGAGCTTGCAGAGCACAGAGGAAAGGCAGGCAGAGAATTCCCTGCTAGCACCTTCTCTGTGCCTGGGAAGCAGAAGTGTTCACATTGCTTTGCAGAATCGCTTTTGTGCAGAAAACAGTAACACTTGTTCAGAATGAAAGAAAGCACAGAGCCCCAGATTTTATGTTGTCCTGGAGAGCTTGCAGAGCACTGGGGAAAGGCAGGCAGAGAATTCCCTGCTAGCACCTTCTCTGTGCCTGGGAAGCACAAGTGTTCACATTGCTTCGCAGAATCGCTTTTGTGCAGAAAACAGTAACACTTGTTCAGAACGAAAGAAAGCACAGAGCCCCAGATTTTATGTTGTCCTGGAGAGCTTGCAGAGCACTGGGGAAAGGCAGGCAGAGAATTCCCTGCTAGCACCTTCTCTGTGCCTGGGAAGCACAAGTGTTCACATTGCTTCGCAGAATCGCTTTTGTGCAGAAAACAGTAACACTTGTTCAGAATGAAAGAAAGCACAGAACCCCAGATTTTATGTTGTCCTGGAGAGCTTGCAGAGCACTGGGGAAAGGCAGGCAGAGAATTCCCTGCTAGCACCTTCTCTGTGCCTGGGAAGCACAAGTGTTCACATTGCTTGGCAGAATCGCTTTTGTGCAGAAAACAGTAACACTTGTTCAGAACGAAAGAAAGCACAGAGGCCCAGATTTTATGTTGTTCTGGGGAGCTTGCAGAGCACTGGGGAAAGGCAGGCAGAGAATTCCCTGCTAGCACCTTCTCTGTGCCTGGGAAGCAGAAGTGTTCACATTGCTTGGCAGAATCGCTTTTGTGCAGAAAACAGTAACACTTGTTCAGAACGAAAGAAAGCACAGAGCCCCAGATTTTATGTTGTCCTGGAGAGCTTGCAGAGCACTGGGGAAAGGCAGGCAGAGAATTCCCTGCTAGCACCTTCTCTGTGCCTGGGAAGCACAAGTGTTCACTTTGCTTCGCAGAATCGCTTTTGTGCAGAAAACAGTAACACTTGTTCAGAATGAAAGAAAGCACAGAGCCCCAGATTTTATGTTGTCCTGGAGAGCTTGCAGAGCACTGGGGAAAGGCAGGCAGAGAATTCCCTGCTAGCACCTTCTCTGTGCCTGGGAAGCACAAGTGTTCACTTTGCTTCGCAGAATCGCTTTTGTGCAGAAAACAGTAACACTTGTTCAGAATGAAAGAAAGCACAGAGCCCCAGATTTTATGTTGTCCTGGAGAGCTTGCAGAGCACAGAGGAAAGGCAGGCAGAGAATTCCCTGCTAGCACCTTCTCTGTGCCTGGGAAGCAGAAGTGTTCACATTGCTTTGCAGAATCGCTTTTGTGCAGAAAACAGTAACACTTGTTCAGAATGAAAGAAAGCACAGAGCCCCAGATTTTATGTTGTCCTGGAGAGCTTGCAGAGCACTGGGGAAAGGCAGGCAGAGAATTCCCTGCTAGCACCTTCTCTGTGCCTGGGAAGCAGAAGTGTTCACATTGCTTCGCAGAATCGCTTTTGTGCAGAAAACAGTAACAGTTGTTCAGAACGAAAGAAAGCACAGAGCCCCAGATTTTATGTTGTCCTGGAGAGCTTGCAGAGCACTGGGGAAAGGCAGGCAGAGAATTCCCTGCTAGCACCTTCTCTGTGCCTGGGAAGCAGAAGTGTTCACATTGCTTCGCAGAATCGCTTTTGTGCAGAAAACAGTAACACTTGTTCAGAATGAAAGAAAGCACAGAACCCCAGATTTTATGTTGTCCTGGAGAGCTTGCAGAGCACTGGGGAAAGGCAGGCAGAGAATTCCCTGCTAGCACCTTCTCTGTGCCTGTTCACATTGCTTCGCAGAATCGCTTTTGTGCAGAAAACAGTAACAGTTGTTCAGAACGAAAGAAAGCACAGAGCCCCAGATTTTATGTTGTCCTGGAGAGTTTGCAGAGCACTGGGGAAAGGCAGGCAGAGAATTCCCTGCTAGCACCTTCTCTGTGCCTGGGAAGCACAAGTGTTCACTTTGCTTCGCAGAATCGCTTTTGTGCAGAAAACAGTAACACTTGTTCAGAATGAAAGAAAGCACAGAGCCCCAGATTTTATGTTGTCCTGGAGAGCTTGCAGAGCACAGAGGAAAGGCAGGCAGAGAATTCCCTGCTAGCACCTTCTCTGTGCCTGGGAAGCACAAGTGTTCACATTGCTTCGCAGAATCGCTTTTGTGCAGAAAACAGTAACACTTGTTCAGAACGAAAGAAAGCACAGAGCCCCAGATTTTATGTTGTCCTGGAGAGCTTGCAGAGCACTGGGGAAAGGCAGGCAGAGAATTCCCTGCTAGCACCTTCTCTGTGCCTGGGAAGCAGAAGTGTTCACATTGCTTCGCAGAATCGCTTTTGTGCAGAAAACAGTAACACTTGTTCAGAATGAAAGAAAGCACAGAACCCCAGATTTTATGTTGTCCTGGAGAGCTTGCAGAGCACTGGGGAAAGGCAGGCAGAGAATTCCCTGCTAGCACCTTCTCTGTGCCTGGGAAGCAGAAGTGTTCACATTGCTTCGCAGAATCGCTTTTGTGCAGAAAACAGTAACACTTGTTCAGAACGAAAGAAAGCACAGAGCCCCAGATTTTATGTTGTCCTGGAGAGCTTGCAGAGCACTGGGGAAAGGCAGGCAGAGAATTCCCTGCTAGCACCTTCTCTGTGCCTGGGAAGCACAAGTGTTCACATTGCTTCGCAGAATCGCTTTTGTGCAGAAAACAGTAACAGTTGTTCAGAACGAAAGAAAGCACAGAGCCCCAGATTTTATGTTGTCCTGGAGAGCTTGCAGAGCACTGGGGAAAGGCAGGCAGAGAATTCCCTGCTAGCACCTTCTCTGTGCCTGGGAAGCACAAGTGTTCACATTGCTTCGCAGAATCGCTTTTGTGCAGAAAACAGTAACACTTGTTCAGAATGAAAGAAAGCACAGAACCCCAGATTTTATGTTGTCCTGGAGAGCTTGCAGAGCACTGGGGAAAGGCAGGCAGAGAATTCCCTGCTAGCACCTTCTCTGTGCCTGGGAAGCAGAAGTGTTCACATTGCTTGGCAGAATCGCTTTTGTGCAGAAAACAGTAACACTTGTTCAGAACGAAAGAAAGCACAGAGCCCCAGATTTTATGTTGTCCTGGAGAGCTTGCAGAGCACTGGGGAAAGGCAGGCAGAGAATTCCCTGCTAGCACCTTCTCTGTGCCTGGGAAGCAGAAGTGTTCACATTGCTTCGCAGAATCGCTTTTGTGCAGAAAACAGTAACACTTGTTCAGAACGAAAGAAAGCACAGAGCCCCAGATTTTATGTTGTCCTGGAGAGCTTGCAGAGCACTGGGGAAAGGCAGGCAGAGAATTCCCTGCTAGCACCTTCTCTGTGCCTGGGAAGCAGAAGTGTTCACATTGCTTCGCAGAATCGCTTTTGTGCAGAAAACAGTAACACTTGTTCAGAACGAAAGAAAGCACAGAGCCCCAGATTTTATGTTGTCCTGGAGAGCTTGCAGAGCACTGGGGAAAGGCAGGCAGAGAATTCCCTGCTAGCACCTTCTCTGTGCCTGGGAAGCAGAAGTGTTCACATTGCTTCGCAGAATCGCTTTTGTGCAGAAAACAGTAACACTTGTTCAGAACGAAAGAAAGCACAGAGCCCCAGATTTTATGTTGTCCTGGAGAGCTTGCAGAGCACTGGGGAAAGGCAGGCAGAGAATTCCCTGCTAGCACCTTCTCTGTGCCTGGGAAGCACAAGTGTTCACATTGCTTCGCAGAATCGCTTTTGTGCAGAAAACAGTAACACTTGTTCAGAACGAAAGAAAGCACAGAGCCCCAGATTTTATGTTGTCCTGGAGAGCTTGCAGAGCACTGAGGAAAGGCAGGCAGAGAATTCCCTGCTAGCACCTTCTCTGTGCCTGGGAAGCAGAAGTGTTCACATTGCTTCGCAGAATCGCTTTTGTGCAGAAAACAGTAACACTTGTTCAGAACGAAAGAAAGCACAGAGCCCCAGATTTTATGTTGTCCTGGAGAGCTTGCAGAGCACTGGGGAAAGGCAGGCAGAGAATTCCCTGCTAGCACCTTCTCTGTGCCTGGGAAGCACAAGTGTTCACATTGCTTCGCAGAATCGCTTTTGTGCAGAAAACAGTAACACTTGTTCAGAACGAAAGAAAGCACAGAGCCCCAGATTTTATGTTGTCCTGGAGAGCTTGCAGAGCACTGGGGAAAGGCAGGCAGAGAATTCCCTGCTAGCACCTTCTCTGTGCCTGGGAAGCACAAGTGTTCACATTGCTTCGCAGAATCGCTTTTGTGCAGAAAACAGTAACACTTGTTCAGAACGAAAGAAAGCACAGAACCCCAGATTTTATGTTATCCTGGAGAGCTTGCAGAGCACTGAGGAAGGCAGGCAGAGAATTCCCTGCTAGCACCTTCTCTGTGCCTGTTCACTTTTCTTCGCAGAATCGCTTTTGTGCAGAAAACAGTAACACTTGTTCAGAACGAAAGAAAGCACAGAGCCCCAGATTTTATGTTGTCCTGGAGAGATTGCAGAGCACTGGGGAAAGGCAGGCAGAGAATTCCCTGCTAGCACCTTCTCTGTGCCTGGGAAGCAGAAGTGTTCACATTGCTTCGCAGAATCGCTTTTGTGCAGAAAACAGTAACACTTGTTCAGAATGAAAGAAAGCACAGAACCCCAGATTTTATGTTGTCCTGGAGAGCTTGCAGAGCACTAAGGAAAGGCAGGCAGAGAATTCCCTGCTAGCACCTTCTCTGTGCCTGTTCACATTGCTTCGCAGAATCGCTTTTGTGCAGAAAACAGTAACAGTTGTTCAGAACGAAAGAAAGCACAGAGCCCCATATTTGCTGTTGTCCTGGAGAGCTTGCAGAGCACTGGGGAAAGGCAGGCAGAGAATTCCCTGCTAGCACCTTCTCTGTGCCTGGGAAGCAGAAGTGTTCACATTGCTTGGCAGAATCGCTTTTGTGCAGAAAACAGTAACACTTGTTCAGAACGAAAGAAAGCACAGAGCCCCAGATTTTATGTTGTCCTGGAGAGTTTGCAGAGCACTGGGGAAAGGCAGGCAGAGAATTCCCTGCTAGCACCTTCTCTGTGCCTGGGAAGCACAAGTGTTCACTTTGCTTCGCAGAATCGCTTTTGTGCAGAAAACAGTAACACTTGTTCAGAATGAAAGAAAGCACAGAGCCCCAGATTTTATGTTGTCCTGGAGAGCTTGCAGAGCACAGAGGAAAGGCAGGCAGAGAATTCCCTGCTAGCACCTTCTCTGTGCCTGGGAAGCACAAGTGTTCACATTGCTTCGCAGAATCGCTTTTGTGCAGAAAACAATAACAGTTGTTCAGAACGAAAGAAAGCACAGAGCCCCAGATTTTATGTTGTCCTGGAGAGCTTGCAGAGCACTGGGGAAAGGCAGGCAGAGAATTCCCTGCTAGCACCTTCTCTGTGCCTGGGAAGCACAAGTGTTCACATTGCTTCGCAGAATCGCTTTTGTGCAGAAAACAGTAACACTTGTTCAGAATGAAAGAAAGCACAGAACCCCAGATTTTATGTTGTCCTGGAGAGCTTGCAGAGCACTGGGGAAAGGCAGGCAGAGAATTCCCTGCTAGCACCTTCTCTGTGCCTGGGAAGCAGAAGTGTTCACATTGCTTGGCAGAATCGCTTTTGTGCAGAAAACAGTAACACTTGTTCAGAACGAAAGAAAGCACAGAGCCCCAGATTTTATGTTGTCCTGGAGAGCTTGCAGAGCACTGGGGAAAGGCAGGCAGAGAATTCCCTGCTAGCACCTTCTCTGTGCCTGGGAAGCAGAAGTGTTCACATTGCTTCGCAGAATCGCTTTTGTGCAGAAAACAGTAACAGTTGTTCAGAACGAAAGAAAGCACAGAGCCCCAGATTTTATGTTGTCCTGGAGAGCTTGCAGAGCACTGGGGAAAGGCAGGCAGAGAATTCCCTGCTAGCACCTTCTCTGTGCCTGGGAAGCAGAAGTGTTCACATTGCTTCGCAGAATCGCTTTTGTGCAGAAAACAGTAACACTTGTTCAGAATGAAAGAAAGCACAGAACCCCAGATTTTATGTTGTCCTGGAGAGCTTGCAGAGCACTGGGGAAAGGCAGGCAGAGAATTCCCTGCTAGCACCTTCTCTGTGCCTGGGAAGCACAAGTGTTCACATTGCTTCGCAGAATCGCTTTTGTGCAGAAAACAGTAACACTTGTTCAGAACGAAAGAAAGCACAGAGCCCCAGATTTTATGTTGTCCTGGAGAGCTTGCAGAGCACTGGGGAAAGGCAGGCAGAGAATTCCCTGCTAGCACCTTCTCTGTGCCTGGGAAGCACAAGTGTTCACATTGCTTCGCAGAATCGCTTTTGTGCAGAAAACAGTAACACTTGTTCAGAATGAAAGAAAGCACAGAACCCCAGATTTTATGTTGTCCTGGAGAGCTTGCAGAGCACTGGGGAAAGGCAGGCAGAGAATTCCCTGCTAGCACCTTCTCTGTGCCTGGGAAGCACAAGTGTTCACATTGCTTGGCAGAATCGCTTTTGTGCAGAAAACAGTAACACTTGTTCAGAACGAAAGAAAGCACAGAGCCCCAGATTTTATGTTGTCCTGGAGAGCTTGCAGAGCACTGGGGAAAGGCAGGCAGAGAATTCCCTGCTAGCACCTTCTCTGTGCCTGGGAAGCAGAAGTGTTCACATTGCTTCGCAGAATCGCTTTTGTGCAGAAAACAGTAACAGTTGTTCAGAACGAAAGAAAGCACAGAGCCCCAGATTTTATGTTGTCCTGGAGAGCTTGCAGAGCACTGGGGAAAGGCAGGCAGAGAATTCCCTGCTAGCACCTTCTCTGTGCCTGGGAAGCAGAAGTGTTCACATTGCTTCGCAGAATCGCTTTTGTGCAGAAAACAGTAACACTTGTTCAGAATGAAAGAAAGCACAGAACCCCAGATTTTATGTTGTCCTGGAGAGCTTGCAGAGCACTGGGGAAAGGCAGGCAGAGAATTCCCTGCTAGCACCTTCTCTGTGCCTGTTCACATTGCTTCGCAGAATCGCTTTTGTGCAGAAAACAGTAACAGTTGTTCAGAACGAAAGAAAGCACAGAGCCCCAGATTTTATGTTGTCCTGGAGAGTTTGCAGAGCACTGGGGAAAGGCAGGCAGAGAATTCCCTGCTAGCACCTTCTCTGTGCCTGGGAAGCACAAGTGTTCACTTTGCTTCGCAGAATCGCTTTTGTGCAGAAAACAGTAACACTTGTTCAGAATGAAAGAAAGCACAGAGCCCCAGATTTTATGTTGTCCTGGAGAGCTTGCAGAGCACAGAGGAAAGGCAGGCAGAGAATTCCCTGCTAGCACCTTCTCTGTGCCTGGGAAGCACAAGTGTTCACATTGCTTCGCAGAATCGCTTTTGTGCAGAAAACAGTAACACTTGTTCAGAACGAAAGAAAGCACAGAGCCCCAGATTTTATGTTGTCCTGGAGAGCTTGCAGAGCACTGGGGAAAGGCAGGCAGAGAATTCCCTGCTAGCACCTTCTCTGTGCCTGGGAAGCAGAAGTGTTCACATTGCTTCGCAGAATCGCTTTTGTGCAGAAAACAGTAACACTTGTTCAGAATGAAAGAAAGCACAGAACCCCAGATTTTATGTTGTCCTGGAGAGCTTGCAGAGCACTGGGGAAAGGCAGGCAGAGAATTCCCTGCTAGCCCCTTCTCTGTGCCTGGGAAGCAGAAGTGTTCACATTGCTTCGCAGAATCGCTTTTGTGCAGAAAACAGTAACACTTGTTCAGAACGAAAGAAAGCACAGAGCCCCAGATTTTATGTTGTCCTGGAGAGCTTGCAGAGCACTGGGGAAAGGCAGGCAGAGAATTCCCTGCTAGCACCTTCTCTGTGCCTGGGAAGCACAAGTGTTCACATTGCTTCGCAGAATCGCTTTTGTGCAGAAAACAGTAACAGTTGTTCAGAACGAAAGAAAGCACAGAGCCCCAGATTTTATGTTGTCCTGGAGAGCTTGCAGAGCACTGGGGAAAGGCAGGCAGAGAATTCCCTGCTAGCACCTTCTCTGTGCCTGGGAAGCACAAGTGTTCACATTGCTTCGCAGAATCGCTTTTGTGCAGAAAACAGTAACACTTGTTCAGAATGAAAGAAAGCACAGAACCCCAGATTTTATGTTGTCCTGGAGAGCTTGCAGAGCACTGGGGAAAGGCAGGCAGAGAATTCCCTGCTAGCACCTTCTCTGTGCCTGGGAAGCAGAAGTGTTCACATTGCTTGGCAGAATCGCTTTTGTGCAGAAAACAGTAACACTTGTTCAGAACGAAAGAAAGCACAGAGCCCCAGATTTTATGTTGTCCTGGAGAGCTTGCAGAGCACTGGGGAAAGGCAGGCAGAGAATTCCCTGCTAGCACCTTCTCTGTGCCTGGGAAGCAGAAGTGTTCACATTGCTTCGCAGAATCGCTTTTGTGCAGAAAACAGTAACACTTGTTCAGAACGAAAGAAAGCACAGAGCCCCAGATTTTATGTTGTCCTGGAGAGCTTGCAGAGCACTGGGGAAAGGCAGGCAGAGAATTCCCTGCTAGCACCTTCTCTGTGCCTGGGAAGCAGAAGTGTTCACATTGCTTCGCAGAATCGCTTTTGTGCAGAAAACAGTAACACTTGTTCAGAACGAAAGAAAGCACAGAGCCCCAGATTTTATGTTGTCCTGGAGAGCTTGCAGAGCACTGGGGAAAGGCAGGCAGAGAATTCCCTGCTAGCACCTTCTCTGTGCCTGGGAAGCACAAGTGTTCACATTGCTTCGCAGAATCGCTTTTGTGCAGAAAACAGTAACACTTGTTCAGAACGAAAGAAAGCACAGAGCCCCAGATTTTATGTTGTCCTGGAGAGCTTGCAGAGCACTGAGGAAAGGCAGGCAGAGAATTCCCTGCTAGCACCTTCTCTGTGCCTGGGAAGCAGAAGTGTTCACATTGCTTCGCAGAATCGCTTTTGTGCAGAAAACAGTAACACTTGTTCAGAACGAAAGAAAGCACAGAGCCCCAGATTTTATGTTGTCCTGGAGAGCTTGCAGAGCACTGGGGAAAGGCAGGCAGAGAATTCCCTGCTAGCACCTTCTCTGTGCCTGGGAAGCACAAGTGTTCACATTGCTTCGCAGAATCGCTTTTGTGCAGAAAACAGTAACACTTGTTCAGAACGAAAGAAAGCACAGAGCCCCAGATTTTATGTTGTCCTGGAGAGCTTGCAGAGCACTGGGGAAAGGCAGGCAGAGAATTCCCTGCTAGCACCTTCTCTGTGCCTGGGAAGCACAAGTGTTCACATTGCTTCGCAGAATCGCTTTTGTGCAGAAAACAGTAACACTTGTTCAGAACGAAAGAAAGCACAGAACCCCAGATTTTATGTTATCCTGGAGAGCTTGCAGAGCACTGAGGAAGGCAGGCAGAGAATTCCCTGCTAGCACCTTCTCTGTGCCTGTTCACTTTTCTTCGCAGAATCGCTTTTGTGCAGAAAACAGTAACACTTGTTCAGAACGAAAGAAAGCACAGAGCCCCAGATTTTATGTTGTCCTGGAGAGATTGCAGAGCACTGGGGAAAGGCAGGCAGAGAATTCCCTGCTAGCACCTTCTCTGTGCCTGGGAAGCAGAAGTGTTCACATTGCTTCGCAGAATCGCTTTTGTGCAGAAAACAGTAACACTTGTTCAGAATGAAAGAAAGCACAGAACCCCAGATTTTATGTTGTCCTGGAGAGCTTGCAGAGCACTAAGGAAAGGCAGGCAGAGAATTCCCTGCTAGCACCTTCTCTGTGCCTGTTCACATTGCTTCGCAGAATCGCTTTTGTGCAGAAAACAGTAACAGTTGTTCAGAACGAAAGAAAGCACAGAGCCCCATATTTGCTGTTGTCCTGGAGAGCTTGCAGAGCACTGGGGAAAGGCAGGCAGAGAATTCCCTGCTAGCACCTTCTCTGTGCCTGGGAAGCAGAAGTGTTCACATTGCTTGGCAGAATCGCTTTTGTGCAGAAAACAGTAACACTTGTTCAGAACGAAAGAAAGCACAGAGCCCCAGATTTTATGTTGTCCTGGAGAGTTTGCAGAGCACTGGGGAAAGGCAGGCAGAGAATTCCCTGCTAGCACCTTCTCTGTGCCTGGGAAGCACAAGTGTTCACTTTGCTTCGCAGAATCGCTTTTGTGCAGAAAACAGTAACACTTGTTCAGAATGAAAGAAAGCACAGAGCCCCAGATTTTATGTTGTCCTGGAGAGCTTGCAGAGCACAGAGGAAAGGCAGGCAGAGAATTCCCTGCTAGCACCTTCTCTGTGCCTGGGAAGCACAAGTGTTCACATTGCTTCGCAGAATCGCTTTTGTGCAGAAAACAATAACAGTTGTTCAGAACGAAAGAAAGCACAGAGCCCCAGATTTTATGTTGTCCTGGAGAGCTTGCAGAGCACTGGGGAAAGGCAGGCAGAGAATTCCCTGCTAGCACCTTCTCTGTGCCTGGGAAGCACAAGTGTTCACATTGCTTCGCAGAATCGCTTTTGTGCAGAAAACAGTAACACTTGTTCAGAATGAAAGAAAGCACAGAACCCCAGATTTTATGTTGTCCTGGAGAGCTTGCAGAGCACTGGGGAAAGGCAGGCAGAGAATTCCCTGCTAGCACCTTCTCTGTGCCTGGGAAGCAGAAGTGTTCACATTGCTTCGCAGAATCGCTTTTGTGCAGAAAACAGTAACACTTGTTCAGAACGAAAGAAAGCACAGAGCCCCAGATTTTATGTTGTCCTGGAGAGCTTGCAGAGCACTGGGGAAAGGCAGGCAGAGAATTCCCTGCTAGCACCTTCTCTGTGCCTGGGAAGCAGAAGTGTTCACATTGCTTCGCAGAATCGCTTTTGTGCAGAAAACAGTAACAGTTGTTCAGAACGAAAGAAAGCACAGAGCCCCAGATTTTATGTTGTCCTGGAGAGTTTGCAGAGCACTGGGGAAAGGCAGGCAGAGAATTCCCTGCTAGCACCTTCTCTGTGCCTGGGAAGCAGAAGTGTTCACATTGCTTCGCAGAATCGCTTTTGTGCAGAAAACAGTAACACTTGTTCAGAACGAAAGAAAGCACAGAGCCCCAGATTTTATGTTGTCCTGGAGAGCTTGCAGAGCACTGGGGAAAGGCAGGCAGAGAATTCCCTGCTAGCACCTTCTCTGTGCCTGGGAAGCAGAAGTGTTCACATTGCTTCGCAGAATCGCTTTTGTGCAGAAAACAGTAACACTTGTTCAGAACGAAAGAAAGCACAGAGCCCCAGATTTTATGTTGTCCTGGAGAGCTTGCAGAGCACTGGGGAAAGGCAGGCAGAGAATTCCCTGCTAGCACCTTCTCTGTGCCTGTTCACTTTTCTTCGCAGAATCGCTTTTGTGCAGAAAACAGTAACACTTGTTCAGAACGAAAGAAAGCACAGAGCCCCAGATTTTATGTTGTCCTGGAGAGCTTGCAGAGCACTGGGGAAAGGCAGGCAGAGAATTCCCTGCTAGCACCTTCTCTGTGCCTGGGAAGCACAAGTGTTCACATTGCTTCGCAGAATCGCTTTTGTGCAGAAAACAGTAACACTTGTTCAGAACGAAAGAAAGCACAGAGCCCCAGATTTTATGTTGTCCTGGAGAGCTTGCAGAGCACTGGGGAAAGGCAGGCAGAGAATTCCCTGCTAGCACCTTCTCTGTGCCTGGGAAGCAGAAGTGTTCACATTGCTTCGCAGAATCGCTTTTGTGCAGAAAACAGTAACACTTGTTCAGAACGAAAGAAAGCACAGAGCCCCAGATTTTATGTTGTCCTGGAGAGCTTGCAGAGCACTGGGGAAAGGCAGGCAGAGAATTCCCTGCTAGCACCTTCTCTGTGCCTGGGAAGCAGAAGTGTTCACATTGCTTCGCAGAATCGCTTTTGTGCAGAAAACAGTAACACTTGTTCAGAACGAAAGAAAGCACAGAGCCCCAGATTTTATGTTGTCCTGGAGAGCTTGCAGAGCACTGGGGAAAGGCAGGCAGAGAATTCCCTGCTAGCACCTTCTCTGTGCCTGGGAAGCACAAGTGTTCACATTGCTTCGCAGAATCGCTTTTGTGCAGAAAACAGTAACACTTGTTCAGAACGAAAGAAAGCACAGAGCCCCAGATTTTATGTTGTCCTGGAGAGCTTGCAGAGCACTGAGGAAAGGCAGGCAGAGAATTCCCTGCTAGCACCTTCTCTGTGCCTGGGAAGCAGAAGTGTTCACATTGCTTCGCAGAATCGCTTTTGTGCAGAAAACAGTAACACTTGTTCAGAACGAAAGAAAGCACAGAGCCCCAGATTTTATGTTGTCCTGGAGAGCTTGCAGAGCACTGGGGAAAGGCAGGCAGAGAATTCCCTGCTAGCACCTTCTCTGTGCCTGGGAAGCACAAGTGTTCACATTGCTTCGCAGAATCGCTTTTGTGCAGAAAACAGTAACACTTGTTCAGAACGAAAGAAAGCACAGAGCCCCAGATTTTATGTTGTCCTGGAGAGCTTGCAGAGCACTGGGGAAAGGCAGGCAGAGAATTCCCTGCTAGCACCTTCTCTGTGCCTGGGAAGCACAAGTGTTCACATTGCTTCGCAGAATCGCTTTTGTGCAGAAAACAGTAACACTTGTTCAGAACGAAAGAAAGCACAGAACCCCAGATTTTATGTTATCCTGGAGAGCTTGCAGAGCACTGAGGAAGGCAGGCAGAGAATTCCCTGCTAGCACCTTCTCTGTGCCTGTTCACTTTTCTTCGCAGAATCGCTTTTGTGCAGAAAACAGTAACACTTGTTCAGAACGAAAGAAAGCACAGAGCCCCAGATTTTATGTTGTCCTGGAGAGATTGCAGAGCACTGGGGAAAGGCAGGCAGAGAATTCCCTGCTAGCACCTTCTCTGTGCCTGGGAAGCAGAAGTGTTCACATTGCTTCGCAGAATCGCTTTTGTGCAGAAAACAGTAACACTTGTTCAGAATGAAAGAAAGCACAGAACCCCAGATTTTATGTTGTCCTGGAGAGCTTGCAGAGCACTAAGGAAAGGCAGGCAGAGAATTCCCTGCTAGCACCTTCTCTGTGCCTGTTCACATTGCTTCGCAGAATCGCTTTTGTGCAGAAAACAGTAACAGTTGTTCAGAACGAAAGAAAGCACAGAGCCCCATATTTGCTGTTGTCCTGGAGAGCTTGCAGAGCACTGGGGAAAGGCAGGCAGAGAATTCCCTGCTAGCACCTTCTCTGTGCCTGGGAAGCAGAAGTGTTCACATTGCTTGGCAGAATCGCTTTTGTGCAGAAAACAGTAACACTTGTTCAGAACGAAAGAAAGCACAGAGCCCCAGATTTTATGTTGTCCTGGAGAGTTTGCAGAGCACTGGGGAAAGGCAGGCAGAGAATTCCCTGCTAGCACCTTCTCTGTGCCTGGGAAGCACAAGTGTTCACTTTGCTTCGCAGAATCGCTTTTGTGCAGAAAACAGTAACACTTGTTCAGAATGAAAGAAAGCACAGAGCCCCAGATTTTATGTTGTCCTGGAGAGCTTGCAGAGCACAGAGGAAAGGCAGGCAGAGAATTCCCTGCTAGCACCTTCTCTGTGCCTGGGAAGCACAAGTGTTCACATTGCTTCGCAGAATCGCTTTTGTGCAGAAAACAGTAACACTTGTTCAGAACGAAAGAAAGCACAGAGCCCCAAATTTTATGTTGTCCTGGAGAGCTTGCAGAGCACTGGGGAAAGGCAGGCAGAGAATTCCCTGCTAGCACCTTCTCTGTGCCTGGGAAGCAGAAGTGTTCACATTGCTTCGCAGAATCGCTTTTGTGCAGAAAACAGTAACACTTGTTCAGAATGAAAGAAAGCACAGAACCCCAGATTTTATGTTGTCCTGGAGAGCTTGCAGAGCACTGGGGAAAGGCAGGCAGAGAATTCCCTGCTAGCACCTTCTCTGTGCCTGGGAAGCAGAAGTGTTCACATTGCTTCGCAGAATCGCTTTTGTGCAGAAAACAGTAACACTTGTTCAGAACGAAAGAAAGCACAGAGCCCCAGATTTTATGTTGTCCTGGAGAGCTTGCAGAGCACTGGGGAAAGGCAGGCAGAGAATTCCCTGCTAGCACCTTCTCTGTGCCTGGGAAGCACAAGTGTTCACATTGCTTCGCAGAATCGCTTTTGTGCAGAAAACAGTAACACTTGTTCAGAACGAAAGAAAGCACAGAGCCCCAGATTTTATGTTGTCCTGGAGAGCTTGCAGAGCACTGGGGAAAGGCAGGCAGAGAATTCCCTGCTAGCACCTTCTCTGTGCCTGGGAAGCAGAAGTGTTCACATTGCTTCGCAGAATCGCTTTTGTGCAGAAAACAGTAACACTTGTTCAGAATGAAAGAAAGCACAGAACCCCAGATTTTATGTTGTCCTGGAGAGCTTGCAGAGCACTGGGGAAAGGCAGGCAGAGAATTCCCTGCTAGCACCTTCTCTGTGCCTGGGAAGCAGAAGTGTTCACATTGCTTGGCAGAATCGCTTTTGTGCAGAAAACAGTAACACTTGTTCAGAACGAAAGAAAGCACAGAGCCCCAGATTTTATGTTGTCCTGGAGAGCTTGCAGAGCACTGGGGAAAGGCAGGCAGAGAATTCCCTGCTAGCACCTTCTCTGTGCCTGGGAAGCAGAAGTGTTCACATTGCTTCGCAGAATCGCTTTTGTGCAGAAAACAGTAACAGTTGTTCAGAACGAAAGAAAGCACAGAGCCCCAGATTTTATGTTGTCCTGGAGAGCTTGCAGAGCACTGGGGAAAGGCAGGCAGAGAATTCCCTGCTAGCACCTTCTCTGTGCCTGTTCACATTGCTTCGCAGAATCGCTTTTGTGCAGAAAACAGTAACAGTTGTTCAGAACGAAAGAAAGCACAGAGCCCCAGATTTTATGTTGTCCTGGAGAGTTTGCAGAGCACTGGGGAAAGGCAGGCAGAGAATTCCCTGCTAGCACCTTCTCTGTGCCTGGGAAGCAGAAGTGTTCACATTGCTTCGCAGAATCGCTTTTGTGCAGAAAACAGTAACACTTGTTCAGAACGAAAGAAAGCACAGAGCCCCAGATTTTATGTTGTCCTGGAGAGCTTGCAGAGCACTGGGGAAAGGCAGGCAGAGAATTCCCTGCTAGCACCTTCTCTGTGCCTGGGAAGCAGAAGTGTTCACATTGCTTCGCAGAATCGCTTTTGTGCAGAAAACAGTAACACTTGTTCAGAACGAAAGAAAGCACAGAGCCCCAGATTTTATGTTGTCCTGGAGAGCTTGCAGAGCACTGGGGAAAGGCAGGCAGAGAATTCCCTGCTAGCACCTTCTCTGTGCCTGTTCACTTTTCTTCGCAGAATCGCTTTTGTGCAGAAAACAGTAACACTTGTTCAGAACGAAAGAAAGCACAGAGCCCCAGATTTTATGTTGTCCTGGAGAGCTTGCAGAGCACTGGGGAAAGGCAGGCAGAGAATTCCCTGCTAGCACCTTCTCTGTGCCTGGGAAGCACAAGTGTTCACATTGCTTCGCAGAATCGCTTTTGTGCAGAAAACAGTAACACTTGTTCAGAACGAAAGAAAGCACAGAGCCCCAGATTTTATGTTGTCCTGGAGAGCTTGCAGAGCACTGGGGAAAGGCAGGCAGAGAATTCCCTGCTAGCACCTTCTCTGTGCCTGTTCACTTTTCTTCGCAGAATCGCTTTTGTGCAGAAAACAGTAACACTTGTTCAGAACGAAAGAAAGCACAGAGCCCCAGATTTTATGTTGTCCTGGAGAGCTTGCAGAGCACTGGGGAAAGGCAGGCAGAGAATTCCCTGCTAGCACCTTCTCTGTGCCTGGGAAGCACAAGTGTTCACATTGCTTCGCAGAATCGCTTTTGTGCAGAAAACAGTAACACTTGTTCAGAACGAAAGAAAGCACAGAGCCCCAGATTTTATGTTGTCCTGGAGAGCTTGCAGAGCACTGGGGAAAGGCAGGCAGAGAATTCCCTGCTAGCACCTTCTCTGTGCCTGGGAAGCAGAAGTGTTCACATTGCTTCGCAGAATCGCTTTTGTGCAGAAAACAGTAACACTTGTTCAGAACGAAAGAAAGCACAGAGCCCCAGATTTTATGTTGTCCTGGAGAGCTTGCAGAGCACTGGGGAAAGGCAGGCAGAGAATTCCCTGCTAGCACCTTCTCTGTGCCTGGGAAGCACAAGTGTTCACATTGCTTCGCAGAATCGCTTTTGTGCAGAAAACAGTAACACTTGTTCAGAACGAAAGAAAGCACAGAGCCCCAGATTTTATGTTGTCCTGGAGAGCTTGCAGAGCACTGAGGAAAGGCAGGCAGAGAATTCCCTGCTAGCACCTTCTCTGTGCCTGGGAAGCAGAAGTGTTCACATTGCTTCGCAGAATCGCTTTTGTGCAGAAAACAGTAACACTTGTTCAGAACGAAAGAAAGCACAGAGCCCCAGATTTTATGTTGTCCTGGAGAGCTTGCAGAGCACTGGGGAAAGGCAGGCAGAGAATTCCCTGCTAGCACCTTCTCTGTGCCTGGGAAGCACAAGTGTTCACATTGCTTCGCAGAATCGCTTTTGTGCAGAAAACAGTAACACTTGTTCAGAACGAAAGAAAGCACAGAGCCCCAGATTTTATGTTGTCCTGGAGAGCTTGCAGAGCACTGGGGAAAGGCAGGCAGAGAATTCCCTGCTAGCACCTTCTCTGTGCCTGGGAAGCACAAGTGTTCACATTGCTTCGCAGAATCGCTTTTGTGCAGAAAACAGTAACACTTGTTCAGAACGAAAGAAAGCACAGAACCCCAGATTTTATGTTATCCTGGAGAGCTTGCAGAGCACTGAGGAAGGCAGGCAGAGAATTCCCTGCTAGCACCTTCTCTGTGCCTGTTCACTTTTCTTCGCAGAATCGCTTTTGTGCAGAAAACAGTAACACTTGTTCAGAACGAAAGAAAGCACAGAGCCCCAGATTTTATGTTGTCCTGGAGAGATTGCAGAGCACTGGGGAAAGGCAGGCAGAGAATTCCCTGCTAGCACCTTCTCTGTGCCTGGGAAGCAGAAGTGTTCACATTGCTTCGCAGAATCGCTTTTGTGCAGAAAACAGTAACACTTGTTCAGAATGAAAGAAAGCACAGAACCCCAGATTTTATGTTGTCCTGGAGAGCTTGCAGAGCACTAAGGAAAGGCAGGCAGAGAATTCCCTGCTAGCACCTTCTCTGTGCCTGTTCACATTGCTTCGCAGAATCGCTTTTGTGCAGAAAACAGTAACAGTTGTTCAGAACGAAAGAAAGCACAGAGCCCCATATTTGCTGTTGTCCTGGAGAGCTTGCAGAGCACTGGGGAAAGGCAGGCAGAGAATTCCCTGCTAGCACCTTCTCTGTGCCTGGGAAGCAGAAGTGTTCACATTGCTTGGCAGAATCGCTTTTGTGCAGAAAACAGTAACACTTGTTCAGAACGAAAGAAAGCACAGAGCCCCAGATTTTATGTTGTCCTGGAGAGTTTGCAGAGCACTGGGGAAAGGCAGGCAGAGAATTCCCTGCTAGCACCTTCTCTGTGCCTGGGAAGCACAAGTGTTCACTTTGCTTCGCAGAATCGCTTTTGTGCAGAAAACAGTAACACTTGTTCAGAATGAAAGAAAGCACAGAGCCCCAGATTTTATGTTGTCCTGGAGAGCTTGCAGAGCACAGAGGAAAGGCAGGCAGAGAATTCCCTGCTAGCACCTTCTCTGTGCCTGGGAAGCACAAGTGTTCACATTGCTTCGCAGAATCGCTTTTGTGCAGAAAACAGTAACACTTGTTCAGAACGAAAGAAAGCACAGAGCCCCAAATTTTATGTTGTCCTGGAGAGCTTGCAGAGCACTGGGGAAAGGCAGGCAGAGAATTCCCTGCTAGCACCTTCTCTGTGCCTGGGAAGCAGAAGTGTTCACATTGCTTCGCAGAATCGCTTTTGTGCAGAAAACAGTAACACTTGTTCAGAATGAAAGAAAGCACAGAACCCCAGATTTTATGTTGTCCTGGAGAGCTTGCAGAGCACTGGGGAAAGGCAGGCAGAGAATTCCCTGCTAGCACCTTCTCTGTGCCTGGGAAGCAGAAGTGTTCACATTGCTTCGCAGAATCGCTTTTGTGCAGAAAACAGTAACACTTGTTCAGAACGAAAGAAAGCACAGAGCCCCAGATTTTATGTTGTCCTGGAGAGCTTGCAGAGCACTGGGGAAAGGCAGGCAGAGAATTCCCTGCTAGCACCTTCTCTGTGCCTGGGAAGCACAAGTGTTCACATTGCTTCGCAGAATCGCTTTTGTGCAGAAAACAGTAACACTTGTTCAGAACGAAAGAAAGCACAGAGCCCCAGATTTTATGTTGTCCTGGAGAGCTTGCAGAGCACTGGGGAAAGGCAGGCAGAGAATTCCCTGCTAGCACCTTCTCTGTGCCTGGGAAGCAGAAGTGTTCACATTGCTTCGCAGAATCGCTTTTGTGCAGAAAACAGTAACACTTGTTCAGAATGAAAGAAAGCACAGAACCCCAGATTTTATGTTGTCCTGGAGAGCTTGCAGAGCACTGGGGAAAGGCAGGCAGAGAATTCCCTGCTAGCACCTTCTCTGTGCCTGGGAAGCAGAAGTGTTCACATTGCTTGGCAGAATCGCTTTTGTGCAGAAAACAGTAACACTTGTTCAGAACGAAAGAAAGCACAGAGCCCCAGATTTTATGTTGTCCTGGAGAGCTTGCAGAGCACTGGGGAAAGGCAGGCAGAGAATTCCCTGCTAGCACCTTCTCTGTGCCTGGGAAGCAGAAGTGTTCACATTGCTTCGCAGAATCGCTTTTGTGCAGAAAACAGTAACAGTTGTTCAGAACGAAAGAAAGCACAGAGCCCCAGATTTTATGTTGTCCTGGAGAGCTTGCAGAGCACTGGGGAAAGGCAGGCAGAGAATTCCCTGCTAGCACCTTCTCTGTGCCTGTTCACATTGCTTCGCAGAATCGCTTTTGTGCAGAAAACAGTAACAGTTGTTCAGAACGAAAGAAAGCACAGAGCCCCAGATTTTATGTTGTCCTGGAGAGTTTGCAGAGCACTGGGGAAAGGCAGGCAGAGAATTCCCTGCTAGCACCTTCTCTGTGCCTGGGAAGCAGAAGTGTTCACATTGCTTCGCAGAATCGCTTTTGTGCAGAAAACAGTAACACTTGTTCAGAACGAAAGAAAGCACAGAGCCCCAGATTTTATGTTGTCCTGGAGAGCTTGCAGAGCACTGGGGAAAGGCAGGCAGAGAATTCCCTGCTAGCACCTTCTCTGTGCCTGGGAAGCAGAAGTGTTCACATTGCTTCGCAGAATCGCTTTTGTGCAGAAAACAGTAACACTTGTTCAGAACGAAAGAAAGCACAGAGCCCCAGATTTTATGTTGTCCTGGAGAGCTTGCAGAGCACTGGGGAAAGGCAGGCAGAGAATTCCCTGCTAGCACCTTCTCTGTGCCTGTTCACTTTTCTTCGCAGAATCGCTTTTGTGCAGAAAACAGTAACACTTGTTCAGAACGAAAGAAAGCACAGAGCCCCAGATTTTATGTTGTCCTGGAGAGCTTGCAGAGCACTGGGGAAAGGCAGGCAGAGAATTCCCTGCTAGCACCTTCTCTGTGCCTGGGAAGCACAAGTGTTCACATTGCTTCGCAGAATCGCTTTTGTGCAGAAAACAGTAACACTTGTTCAGAACGAAAGAAAGCACAGAGCCCCAGATTTTATGTTGTCCTGGAGAGCTTGCAGAGCACTGGGGAAAGGCAGGCAGAGAATTCCCTGCTAGCACCTTCTCTGTGCCTGGGAAGCAGAAGTGTTCACATTGCTTCGCAGAATCGCTTTTGTGCAGAAAACAGTAACACTTGTTCAGAACGAAAGAAAGCACAGAGCCCCAGATTTTATGTTGTCCTGGAGAGCTTGCAGAGCACTGGGGAAAGGCAGGCAGAGAATTCCCTGCTAGCACCTTCTCTGTGCCTGGGAAGCAGAAGTGTTCACATTGCTTCGCAGAATCGCTTTTGTGCAGAAAACAGTAACACTTGTTCAGAACGAAAGAAAGCACAGAGCCCCAGATTTTATGTTGTCCTGGAGAGCTTGCAGAGCACTGGGGAAAGGCAGGCAGAGAATTCCCTGCTAGCACCTTCTCTGTGCCTGGGAAGCACAAGTGTTCACATTGCTTCGCAGAATCGTTTTTGTGCAGAAAACAGTAACACTTGTTCAGAACGAAAGAAAGCACAGAGCCCCAGATTTTATGTTGTCCTGGAGAGCTTGCAGAGCACTGAGGAAAGGCAGGCAGAGAATTCCCTGCTAGCACCTTCTCTGTGCCTGGGAAGCAGAAGTGTTCACATTGCTTCGCAGAATCGCTTTTGTGCAGAAAACAGTAACACTTGTTCAGAACGAAAGAAAGCACAGAGCCCCAGATTTTATGTTGTCCTGGAGAGCTTGCAGAGCACTGGGGAAAGGCAGGCAGAGAATTCCCTGCTAGCACCTTCTCTGTGCCTGGGAAGCAGAAGTGTTCACATTGCTTCGCAGAATCGCTTTTGTGCAGAAAACAGTAACACTTGTTCAGAACGAAAGAAAGCACAGAGCCCCAGATTTTATGTTGTCCTGGAGAGCTTGCAGAGCACTGGGGAAAGGCAGGCAGAGAATTCCCTGCTAGCACCTTCTCTGTGCCTGGGAAGCACAAGTGTTCACATTGCTTCGCAGAATCGCTTTTGTGCAGAAAACAGTAACACTTGTTCAGAACGAAAGAAAGCACAGAACCCCAGATTTTATGTTGTCCTGGAGAGCTTGCAGAGCACTGAGGAAGGCAGGCAGAGAATTCCCTGCTAGCACCTTCTCTGTGCCTGTTCACTTTTCTTCGCAGAATCGCTTTTGTGCAGAAAACAGTAACACTTGTTCAGAACGAAAGAAAGCACAGAGCCCCAGATTTTATGTTGTCCTGGAGAGCTTGCAGAGCACTGGGGAAAGGCAGGCAGAGAATTCCCTGCTAGCACCTTCTCTGTGCCTGGGAAGCAGAAGTGTTCACATTGCTTCGCAGAATCGCTTTTGTGCAGAAAACAGTAACACTTGTTCAGAATGAAAGAAAGCACAGAACCCCAGATTTTATGTTGTCCTGGAGAGCTTGCAGAGCACTAAGGAAAGGCAGGCAGAGAATTCCCTGCTAGCACCTTCTCTGTGCCTGTTCACATTGCTTCGCAGAATCGCTTTTGTGCAGAAAACAGTAACACTTGTTCAGAACGAAAGAAAGCACAGAGCCCCATATTTGCTGTTGTCCTGGAGAGCTTGCAGAGCACTGGGGAAAGGCAGGCAGAGAATTCCCTGCTAGCACCTTCTCTGTGCCTGGGAAGCAGAAGTGTTCACATTGCTTGGCAGAATCGCTTTTGTGCAGAAAACAGTAACACTTGTTCAGAACGAAAGAAAGCACAGAGGCCCAGATTTTATGTTGTTCTGGGGAGCTTGCAGAGCACTGGGGAAAGGCAGGCAGAGAATTCCCTGCTAGCACCTTCTCTGTGCCTGGGAAGCAGAAGTGTTCACATTGCTTCGCAGATTCGCTTTTGTGCAGAAAACAGTAACACTTGTTCAGAACGAAAGAAAGCACAGAGCCCCAGATTTTATGTTGTCCTGGAGAGCTTGCAGAGCACTGGGGAAAGGCAGGCAGAGAATTCCCTGCTAGCACCTTCTCTGTGCCTGTTCACTTTTCTTCGCAGAATCGCTTTTGTGCAGAAAACAGTAACACTTGTTCAGAACGAAAGAAAGCACAGAGCCCCAGATTTTATGTTGTCCTGGAGAGCTTGCAGAGCACTGGGGAAAGGCAGGCAGAGAATTCCCTGCTAGCACCTTCTCTGTGCCTGTTCACTTTTCTTCGCAGAATCGCTTTTGTGCAGAAAACAGTAACACTTGTTCAGAACGAAAGAAAGCACAGAGCCCCAGATTTTATGTTGTCCTGGAGAGCTTGCAGAGCACTGGGGAAAGGCAGGCAGAGAATTCCCTGCTAGCACCTTCTCTGTGCCTGGGAAGCAGAAGTGTTCACATTGCTTTGCAGAATCGCTTTTGTGCAGAAAACAGTAACACTTGTTCAGAACGAAAGAAAGCACAGAGCCCCAGATTTTATGTTGTCCTGGAGAGCTTGCAGAGCACTGGGGAAAGGCAGGCAGAGAATTCCCTGCTAGCACCTTCTCTGTGCCTGGGAAGCAGAAGTGTTCACATTGCTTCGCAGAATCGCTTTTGTGCAGAAAACAGTAACACTTGTTCAGAACGAAAGAAAGCACAGAGCCCCAGATTTTATGTTGTTCTGGGGAGCTTGCAGAGCACTGGGGAAAGGCAGGCAGAGAATTCCCTGCTAGCACCTTCTCTGTGCCTGGGAAGCAGAAGTGTTCACATTGCTTCGCAGAATCGCTTTTGTGCAGAAAACAGTAACACTTGTTCAGAACGAAAGAAAGCACAGAGCCCCAGATTTTATGTTGTCCTGGAGAGCTTGCAGAGCACTGGGGAAAGGCAGGCAGAGAACTCCCTGCTAGCACCTTCTCTGTGCCTGTTCACTTTTCTTCGCAGAATCGCTTTTGTGCAGAAAACAGTAACACTTGTTCAGAACGAAAGAAAGCACAGAGCCCCAGATTTTATGTTGTCCTGGAGAGCTTGCAGAGCACTGGGGAAAGGCAGGCAGAGAATTCCCTGCTAGCACCTTCTCTGTGCCTGGGAAGCAGAAGTGTTCACATTGCTTTGCAGAATCGCTTTTGTGCAGAAAACAGTAACAGTTGTTCAGAACGAAAGAAAGCACAGAGCCCCAGATTTTATGTTGTCCTGGAGAGTTTGCAGAGCACTGGGGAAAGGCAGGCAGAGAATTCCCTGCTAGCACCTTCTCTGTGCCTGGGAAGCAGAAGTGTTCACATTGCTTCGCAGAATCGCTTTTGTGCAGAAAACAGTAACACTTGTTCAGAACGAAAGAAAGCACAGAGCCCCAGATTTTATGTTGTCCTGGAGAGCTTGCAGAGCACTGGGGAAAGGCAGGCAGAGAATTCCCTGCTAGCACCTTCTCTGTGCCTGGGAAGCAGAAGTGTTCACATTGCTTCGCAGAATCGCTTTTGTGCAGAAAACAGTAACACTTGTTCAGAACGAAAGAAAGCACAGAGCCCCAGATTTTATGTTGTCCTGGAGAGCTTGCAGAGCACTGGGGAAAGGCAGGCAGAGAATTCCCTGCTAGCACCTTCTCTGTGCCTGTTCACATTGCTTCGCAGAATCGCTTTTGTGCAGAAAACAGTAACAGTTGTTCAGAACGAAAGAAAGCACAGAGCACCAGATTTTATGTTGTCCTGGAGAGTTTGCAGAGCACTGGGGAAAGGCAGGCAGAGAATTCCCTGCTAGCACCTTCTCTGTGCCTGGGAAGCAGAAGTGTTCACATTGCTTCGCAGAATCGCTTTTGTGCAGAAAACAGTAACACTTGTTCAGAACGAAAGAAAGCACAGAGCCCCAGATTTTATGTTGTCCTGGAGAGCTTGCAGAGCACTGGGGAAAGGCAGGCAGAGAATTCCCTGCTAGCACCTTCTCTGTGCCTGGGAAGCAGAAGTGTTCACATTGCTTCGCAGAATCGCTTTTGTGCAGAAAACAGTAACACTTGTTCAGAACGAAAGAAAGCACAGAGCCCCAGATTTTATGTTGTCCTGGAGAGCTTGCAGAGCACTGGGGAAAGGCAGGCAGAGAATTCCCTGCTAGCACCTTCTCTGTGCCTGGGAAGCAGAAGTGTTCACATTGCTTCGCAGAATCGCTTTTGTGCAGAAAACAGTAACACTTGTTCAGAACGAAAGAAAGCACAGAGCCCCAGATTTTATGTTGTCCTGGAGAGCTTGCAGAGCACTGGGGAAAGGCAGGCAGAGAATTCCCTGCTAGCACCTTCTCTGTGCCTGGGAAGCAGAAGTGTTCACATTGCTTCGCAGAATCGCTTTTGTGCAGAAAACAGTAACACTTGTTCAGAATGAAAGAAAGCACAGAGCCCCAGATTTTATGTTGTCCTGGAGAGCTTGCAGAGCACTGAGGAAAGGCAGGCAGAGAATTCCCTGCTAGCACCTTCTCTGTGCCTGGGAAGCAGAAGTGTTCACATTGCTTCGCAGAATCGCTTTTGTGCAGAAAACAGTAACACTTGTTCAGAACGAAAGAAAGCACAGAGCCCCAGATTTTATGTTGTCCTGGAGAGCTTGCAGAGCACTGGGGAAAGGCAGGCAGAGAATTCCCTGCTAGCACCTTCTCTGTGCCTGGGAAGCACAAGTGTTCACATTGCTTCGCAGAATCGCTTTTGTGCAGAAAACAGTAACACTTGTTCAGAACGAAAGAAAGCACAGAGCCCCAGATTTTATGTTGTCCTGGAGAGCTTGCAGAGCACTGGGGAAAGGCAGGCAGAGAATTCCCTGCTAGCACCTTCTCTGTGCCTGTTCACTTTTCTTCGCAGAATCGCTTTTGTGCAGAAAACAGTAACACTTGTTCAGAACGAAAGAAAGCACAGAGCCCCAGATTTTATGTTGTCCTGGAGAGATTGCAGAGCACTGGGGAAAGGCAGGCAGAGAATTCCCTGCTAGCACCTTCTCTGTGCCTGGGAAGCAGAAGTGTTCACATTGCTTCGCAGAATCGCTTTTGTGCAGAAAACAGTAACACTTGTTCAGAATGAAAGAAAGCACAGAACCCCAGATTTTATGTTGTCCTGGAGAGCTTGCAGAGCACTAAGGAAAGGCAGGCAGAGAATTCCCTGCTAGCACCTTCTCTGTGCCTGTTCACATTGCTTGGCAGAATCACTTTTGTGCAGAAAACAGTAACACTTGTTCAGAACGAAAGAAAGCACAGAGCCCCATATTTGCTGTTGTCCTGGAGAGCTTGCAGAGCACTGGGGAAAGGCAGGCAGAGAATTCCCTGCTAGCACCTTCTCTGTGCCTGGGAAGCAGAAGTGTTCACATTGCTTCGCAGAATCGCTTTTGTGCAGAAAACAGTAACACTTGTTCAGAACGAAAGAAAGCACAGAGGCCCAGATTTTATGTTGTTCTGGGGAGCTTGCAGAGCACTGGGGAAAGGCAGGCAGAGAATTCCCTGCTAGCACCTTCTCTGTGCCTGGGAAGCAGAAGTGTTCACTTTTCTTCGCAGAATCGCTTTTGTGCAGAAAACAGTAACACTTGTTCAGAACGAAAGAAAGCACAGAGCCCCAGATTTTATGTTGTCCTGGAGAGCTTGCAGAGCACTGGGGAAAGGCAGGCAGAGAATTCCCTGCTAGCACCTTCTCTGTGCCTGGGAAGCAGAAGTGTTCACATTGCTTCGCAGATTCGCTTTTGTGCAGAAAACAGTAACACTTGTTCAGAACGAAAGAAAGCACAGAGCCCCAGATTTTATGTTGTCCTGGAGAGCTTGCAGAGCACTGGGGAAAGGCAGGCAGAGAATTCCCTGCTAGCACCTTCTCTGTGCCTGTTCACTTTTCTTCGCAGAATCGCTTTTGTGCAGAAAACAGTAACACTTGTTCAGAACGAAAGAAAGCACAGAGCCCCAGATTTTATGTTGTCCTGGAGAGCTTGCAGAGCACTGGGGAAAGGCAGGCAGAGAATTCCCTGCTAGCACCTTCTCTGTGCCTGGGAAGCAGAAGTGTTCACATTGCTTCGCAGAATCGCTTTTGTGCAGAAAACAGTAACACTTGTTCAGAACGAAAGAAAGCACAGAGCCCCAGATTTTATGTTGTTCTGGGGAGCTTGCAGAGCACTGGGGAAAGGCAGGCAGAGAATTCCCTGCTAGCACCTTCTCTGTGCCTGGGAAGCAGAAGTGTTCACATTGCTTCGCAGAATCGCTTTTGTGCAGAAAACAGTAACACTTGTTCAGAACGAAAGAAAGCACAGAGCCCCAGATTTTATGTTGTCCTGGAGAGCTTGCAGAGCACTGGGGAAAGGCAGGCAGAGAATTCCCTGCTAGCACCTTCTCTGTGCCTGGGAAGCAGAAGTGTTCACATTGCTTCGCAGATTCGCTTTTGTGCAGAAAACAGTAACACTTGTTCAGAACGAAAGAAAGCACAGAGCCCCAGATTTTATGTTGTCCTGGAGAGCTTGCAGAGCACTGGGGAAAGGCAGGCAGAGAATTCCCTGCTAGCACCTTCTCTGTGCCTGGGAAGCAGAAGTGTTCACATTGCTTCGCAGAATCGCTTTTGTGCAGAAAACAGTAACACTTGTTCAGAACGGAAGAAAGCACAGAGGCCCAGATTTTATGTTGTCCTGGAGAGCTTGCAGAGCACTGGGGAAAGGCAGGCAGAGAATTCCCTGCTAGCACCTTCTCTGTGCCTGGGAAGCAGAAGTGTTCACATTGCTTCGCAGAATCGCTTTTGTGCAGAAAACAGTAACACTTGTTCAGAACGAAAGAAAGCACAGAGCCCCAGATTTTATGTTGTCCTGGAGAGCTTGCAGAGCACTGGGGAAAGGCAGGCAGAGAATTCCCTGCTAGCACCTTCTCTGTGCCTGGGAAGCAGAAGTGTTCACATTGCTTCGCAGATTCGCTTTTGTGCAGAAAACAGTAACACTTGTTCAGAACGAAAGAAAGCACAGAGCCCCAGATTTTATGTTGTCCTGGAGAGCTTGCAGAGCACTGGGGAAAGGCAGGCAGAGAATTCCCTGCTAGCACCTTCTCTGTGCCTGTTCACTTTTCTTCGCAGAATCGCTTTTGTGCAGAAAACAGTAACACTTGTTCAGAACGAAAGAAAGCACAGAGCCCCAGATTTTATGTTGTCCTGGAGAGCTTGCAGAGCACTGGGGAAAGGCAGGCAGAGAATTCCCTGCTAGCACCTTCTCTGTGCCTGGGAAGCAGAAGTGTTCACATTGCTTTGCAGAATCGCTTTTGTGCAGAAACCAGTAACACTTGTTCAGAACGAAAGAAAGCACAGAGCCCCAGATTTTATGTTGTCCTGGAGAGCTTGCAGAGCACTGGGGAAAGGCAGGCAGAGAATTCCCTGCTAGCACCTTCTCTGTGCCTGGGAAGCAGAAGTGTTCACATTGCTTCGCAGAATCGCTTTTGTGCAGAAAACAGTAACACTTGTTCAGAACGAAAGAAAGCACAGAGCCCCAGATTTTATGTTGTCCTGGAGAGCTTGCAGAGCACTGGGGAAAGGCAGGCAGAGAATTCCCTGCTAGCACCTTCTCTGTGCCTGGGAAGCAGAAGTGTTCACATTGCTTCGCAGAATCGCTTTTGTGCAGAAAACAGTAACACTTGTTCAGAATGAAAGAAAGCACAGAACCCCAGATTTTATGTTGTCCTGGAGAGCTTGCAGAGCACTGGGGAAAGGCAGGCAGAGAATTCCCTGCTAGCACCTTCTCTGTGCCTGTTCACATTGCTTCGCAGAATCGCTTTTGTGCAGAAAACAGTAACACTTGTTCAGAACGAAAGAAAGCACAGAGCCCCAGATTTTATGTTGTCCTGGAGAGTTTGCAGAGCACTGGGGAAAGGCAGGCAGAGAATTCCCTGCTAGCACCTTCTCTGTGCCTGGGAAGCAGAAGTGTTCACATTGCTTCGCAGAATCGCTTTTGTGCAGAAAACAGTAACACTTGTTCAGAACGAAAGAAAGCACAGAGCCCCAGATTTTATGTTGTCCTGGAGAGCTTGCAGAGCACTGGGGAAAGGCAGGCAGAGAATTCCCTGCTAGCACCTTCTCTGTGCCTGTTCACATTGCTTCGCAGAATCGCTTTTGTGCAGAAAACAGTAACAGTTGTTCAGAACGAAAGAAAGCACAGAGCACCAGATTTTATGTTGTCCTGGAGAGTTTGCAGAGCACTGGGGAAAGGCAGGCAGAGAATTCCCTGCTAGCACCTTCTCTGTGCCTGGGAAGCAGAAGTGTTCACATTGCTTCGCAGAATCGCTTTTGTGCAGAAAACAGTAACACTTGTTCAGAACGAAAGAAAGCACAGAGCCCCAGATTTTATGTTGTCCTGGAGAGCTTGCAGAGCACTGGGGAAAGGCAGGCAGAGAATTCCCTGCTAGCACCTTCTCTGTGCCTGGGAAGCAGAAGTGTTCACATTGCTTCGCAGAATCGCTTTTGTGCAGAAAACAGTAACACTTGTTCAGAACGAAAGAAAGCACAGAGCCCCAGATTTTATGTTGTCCTGGAGAGCTTGCAGAGCACTGGGGAAAGGCAGGCAGAGAATTCCCTGCTAGCACCTTCTCTGTGCCTGGGAAGCAGAAGTGTTCACATTGCTTCGCAGAATCGCTTTTGTGCAGAAAACAGTAACACTTGTTCAGAACGAAAGAAAGCACAGAACCCCAGATTTTATGTTGTCCTGGAGAGCTTGCAGAGCACTGGGGAAAGGCAGGCAGAGAATTCCCTGCTAGCACCTTCTCTGTGCCTGGGAAGCAGAAGTGTTCACATTGCTTCGCAGAATCGCTTTTGTGCAGAAAACAGTAACACTTGTTCAGAACGAAAGAAAGCACAGAGCCCCAGATTTTATGTTGTCCTGGAGAGCTTGCAGAGCACTGAGAAAAGGCAGGCAGAGAATTCCCTGCTAGCACCTTCTCTGTGCCTGGGAAGCAGAAGTGTTCACATTGCTTCGCAGAATCGCTTTTGTGCAGAAAACAGTAACACTTGTTCAGAACGAAAGAAAGCACAGAGCCCCAGATTTTATGTTGTCCTGGAGAGCTTGCAGAGCACTGGGGAAAGGCAGGCAGAGAATTCCCTGCTAGCACCTTCTCTGTGCCTGGGAAGCACAAGTGTTCACATTGCTTCGCAGAATCGCTTTTGTGCAGAAAACAGTAACACTTGTTCAGAACGAAAGAAAGCACAGAGCCCCAGATTTTATGTTGTCCTGGAGAGCTTGCAGAGCACTGGGGAAAGGCAGGCAGAGAATTCCCTGCTAGCACCTTCTCTGTGCCTGTTCACTTTTCTTCGCAGAATCGCTTTTGTGCAGAAAACAGTAACACTTGTTCAGAACGAAAGAAAGCACAGAGCCCCAGATTTTATGTTGTCCTGGAGAGATTGCAGAGCACTGGGGAAAGGCAGGCAGAGAATTCCCTGCTAGCACCTTCTCTGTGCCTGGGAAGCAGAAGTGTTCACATTGCTTCGCAGAATCGCTTTTGTGCAGAAAACAGTAACACTTGTTCAGAATGAAAGAAAGCACAGAACCCCAGATTTTATGTTGTCCTGGAGAGCTTGCAGAGCACTAAGGAAAGGCAGGCAGAGAATTCCCTGCTAGCACCTTCTCTGTGCCTGTTCACATTGCTTGGCAGAATCACTTTTGTGCAGAAAACAGTAACACTTGTTCAGAACGAAAGAAAGCACAGAGCCCCATATTTGCTGTTGTCCTGGAGAGCTTGCAGAGCACTGGGGAAAGGCAGGCAGAGAATTCCCTGCTAGCACCTTCTCTGTGCCTGGGAAGCAGAAGTGTTCACATTGCTTCGCAGAATCGCTTTTGTGCAGAAAACAGTAACACTTGTTCAGAACGAAAGAAAGCACAGAGGCCCAGATTTTATGTTGTTCTGGGGAGCTTGCAGAGCACTGGGGAAAGGCAGGCAGAGAATTCCCTGCTAGCACCTTCTCTGTGCCTGGGAAGCAGAAGTGTTCACTTTTCTTCGCAGAATCGCTTTTGTGCAGAAAACAGTAACACTTGTTCAGAACGAAAGAAAGCACAGAGCCCCAGATTTTATGTTGTCCTGGAGAGCTTGCAGAGCACTGGGGAAAGGCAGGCAGAGAATTCCCTGCTAGCACCTTCTCTGTGCCTGGGAAGCAGAAGTGTTCACATTGCTTCGCAGATTCGCTTTTGTGCAGAAAACAGTAACACTTGTTCAGAACGAAAGAAAGCACAGAGCCCCAGATTTTATGTTGTCCTGGAGAGCTTGCAGAGCACTGGGGAAAGGCAGGCAGAGAATTCCCTGCTAGCACCTTCTCTGTGCCTGGGAAGCAGAAGTGTTCACATTGCTTCGCAGAATCGCTTTTGTGCAGAAAACAGTAACACTTGTTCAGAACGAAAGAAAGCACAGAGGCCCAGATTTTATGTTGTTCTGGGGAGCTTGCAGAGCACTGGGGAAAGGCAGGCAGAGAATTCCCTGCTAGCACCTTCTCTGTGCCTGGGAAGCAGAAGTGTTCACATTGCTTCGCAGAATCGCTTTTGTGCAGAAAACAGTAACACTTGTTCAGAACGAAAGAAAGCACAGAGCCCCAGATTTTATGTTGTCCTGGAGAGCTTGCAGAGCACTGGGGAAAGGCAGGCAGAGAATTCCCTGCTAGCACCTTCTCTGTGCCTGGGAAGCAGAAGTGTTCACATTGCTTCGCAGAATCGCTTTTGTGCAGAAAACAGTAACACTTGTTCAGAACGAAAGAAAGCACAGAGCCCCAGATTTTATGTTGTCCTGGAGAGCTTGCAGAGCACTGGGGAAAGGCAGGCAGAGAATTCCCTGCTAGCACCTTCTCTGTGCCTGGGAAGCAGAAGTGTTCACATTGCTTCGCAGAATCGCTTTTGTGCAGAAAACAGTAACACTTGTTCAGAACGAAAGAAAGCACAGAGGCCCAGATTTTATGTTGTTCTGGGGAGCTTGCAGAGCACTGGGGAAAGGCAGGCAGAGAATTCCCTGCTAGCACCTTCTCTGTGCCTGGGAAGCAGAAGTGTTCACATTGCTTCGCAGAATCGCTTTTGTGCAGAAAACAGTAACACTTGTTCAGAACGAAAGAAAGCACAGAGCCCCAGATTTTATGTTGTCCTGGAGAGCTTGCAGAGCACTGGGGAAAGGCAGGCAGAGAATTCCCTGCTAGCACCTTCTCTGTGCCTGGGAAGCAGAAGTGTTCACATTGCTTCGCAGAATCGCTTTTGTGCAGAAAACAGTAACACTTGTTCAGAACGAAAGAAAGCACAGAGCCCCCAGATTTTATGTTGTCCTGGAGAGCTTGCAGAGCACTGGGGAAAGGCAGGCAGAGAATTCCCTGCTAGCACCTTCTCTGTGCCTGGGAAGCAGAAGTGTTCACATTGCTTCGCAGATTCGCTTTTGTGCAGAAAACAGTAACACTTGTTCAGAACGAAAGAAAGCACAGAGCCCCAGATTTTATGTTGTCCTGGAGAGCTTGCAGAGCACTGGGGAAAGGCAGGCAGAGAATTCCCTGCTAGCACCTTCTCTGTGCCTGTTCACTTTTCTTCGCAGAATCGCTTTTGTGCAGAAAACAGTAACACTTGTTCAGAACGAAAGAAAGCACAGAGCCCCAGATTTTATGTTGTCCTGGAGAGCTTGCAGAGCACTGGGGAAAGGCAGGCAGAGAATTCCCTGCTAGCACCTTCTCTGTGCCTGTTCACTTTTCTTCGCAGAATCGCTTTTGTGCAGAAAACAGTAACACTTGTTCAGAACGAAAGAAAGCACAGAGCCCCAGATTTTATGTTGTCCTGGAGAGCTTGCAGAGCACTGGGGAAAGGCAGGCAGAGAATTCCCTGCTAGCACCTTCTCTGTGCCTGGGAAGCAGAAGTGTTCACATTGCTTCGCAGATTCGCTTTTGTGCAGAAAACAGTAACACTTGTTCAGAACGAAAGAAAGCACAGAGCCCCAGATTTTATGTTGTCCTGGAGAGCTTGCAGAGCACTGGGGAAAGGCAGGCAGAGAATTCCCTGCTAGCACCTTCTCTGTGCCTGGGAAGCAGAAGTGTTCACATTGCTTCGCAGAATCGCTTTTGTGCAGAAAACAGTAACACTTGTTCAGAACGAAAGAAAGCACAGAGGCCCAGATTTTATGTTGCTCTGGGGAGCTTGCAGAGCACTGGGGAAAGGCAGGCAGAGAATTCCCTGCTAGCACCTTCTCTGTGCCTGGGAAGCAGAAGTGTTCACATTGCTTCGCAGAATCGCTTTTGTGCAGAAAACAGTAACAGTTGTTCAGAACGAAAGAAAGCACAGAGCCCCAGATTTTATGTTGTCCTGGAGAGCTTGCAGAGCACTGGGGAAAGGCAGGCAGAGAATTCCCTGCTAGCACCTTCTCTGTGCCTGGGAAGCAGAAGTGTTCACATTGCTTCGCAGATTCGCTTTTGTGCAGAAAACAGTAACACTTGTTCAGAACGAAAGAAAGCACAGAGCCCCAGATTTTATGTTGTCCTGGAGAGCTTGCAGAGCACTGGGGAAAGACAGGCAGAGAATTCCCTGCTAGCACCTTCTCTGTGCCTGTTCACTTTTCTTCGCAGAATCGCTTTTGTGCAGAAAACAGTAACACTTGTTCAGAACGAAAGAAAGCACAGAGCCCCATATTTGCTGTTGTCCTGGAGAGCTTGCAGAGCACTGGGGAAAGGCAGGCAGAGAATTCCCTGCTAGCACCTTCTCTGTGCCTGGGAAGCAGAAGTGTTCACATTGCTTCGCAGAATCGCTTTTGTGCAGAAAACAGTAACACTTGTTCAGAACGAAAGAAAGCACAGAGGCCCAGATTTTATGTTGTTCTGGGGAGCTTGCAGAGCACTGGGGAAAGGCAGGCAGAGAATTCCCTGCTAGCACCTTCTCTGTGCCTGGGAAGCAGAAGTGTTCACATTGCTTCGCAGAATCGCTTTTGTGCAGAAAACAGTAACAGTTGTTCAGAACGAAAGAAAGCACAGAGCCCCAGATTTTATGTTGTCCTGGAGAGCTTGCAGAGCACTGGGGAAAGGCAGGCAGAGAATTCCCTGCTAGCACCTTCTCTGTGCCTGGGAAGCAGAAGTGTTCACATTGCTTCGCAGATTCGCTTTTGTGCAGAAAACAGTAACACTTGTTCAGAACGAAAGAAAGCACAGAGCCCCAGATTTTATGTTGTCCTGGAGAGCTTGCAGAGCACTGGGGAAAGGCAGGCAGAGAATTCCCTGCTAGCACCTTCTCTGTGCCTGGGAAGCAGAAGTGTTCACATTGCTTCGCAGATTCGCTTTTGTGCAGAAAACAGTAACACTTGTTCAGAACGAAAGAAAGCACAGAGCCCCAGATTTTATGTTGTCCTGGAGAGCTTGCAGAGCACTGGGGAAAGGCAGGCAGAGAATTCCCTGCTAGCACCTTCTCTGTGCCTGTTCACTTTTCTTCGCAGAATCGCTTTTGTGCAGAAAACAGTAACACTTGTTCAGAACGAAAGAAAGCACAGAGCCCCAGATTTTATGTTGTCCTGGAGAGCTTGCAGAGCACTGGGGAAAGGCAGGCAGAGAATTCCCTGCTAGCACCTTCTCTGTGCCTGTTCACTTTTCTTCGCAGAATCGCTTTTGTGCAGAAAACAGTAACACTTGTTCAGAACGAAAGAAAGCACAGAGCCCCAGATTTTATGTTGTCCTGGAGAGCTTGCAGAGCACTGGGGAAAGGCAGGCAGAGAATTCCCTGCTAGCACCTTCTCTGTGCCTGGGAAGCAGAAGTGTTCACATTGCTTCGCAGATTCGCTTTTGTGCAGAAAACAGTAACACTTGTTCAGAACGAAAGAAAGCACAGAGCCCCAGATTTTATGTTGTCCTGGAGAGCTTGCAGAGCACTGGGGAAAGACAGGCAGAGAATTCCCTGCTAGCACCTTCTCTGTGCCTGTTCACTTTTCTTCGCAGAATCGCTTTTGTGCAGAAAACAGTAACACTTGTTCAGAACGAAAGAAAGCACAGAGCCCCATATTTGCTGTTGTCCTGGAGAGCTTGCAGAGCACTGGGGAAAGGCAGGCAGAGAATTCCCTGCTAGCACCTTCTCTGTGCCTGGGAAGCAGAAGTGTTCACATTGCTTCGCAGAATCGCTTTTGTGCAGAAAACAGTAACACTTGTTCAGAACGAAAGAAAGCACAGAGGCCCAGATTTTATGTTGTTCTGGGGAGCTTGCAGAGCACTGGGGAAAGGCAGGCAGAGAATTCCCTGCTAGCACCTTCTCTGTGCCTGGGAAGCAGAAGTGTTCACATTGCTTCGCAGAATCGCTTTTGTGCAGAAAACAGTAACAGTTGTTCAGAACGAAAGAAAGCACAGAGCCCCAGATTTTATGTTGTCCTGGAGAGCTTGCAGAGCACTGGGGAAAGGCAGGCAGAGAATTCCCTGCTAGCACCTTCTCTGTGCCTGGGAAGCAGAAGTGTTCACATTGCTTCGCAGATTCGCTTTTGTGCAGAAAACAGTAACACTTGTTCAGAACGAAAGAAAGCACAGAGCCCCAGATTTTATGTTGTCCTGGAGAGCTTGCAGAGCACTGGGGAAAGGCAGGCAGAGAATTCCCTGCTAGCACCTTCTCTGTGCCTGGGAAGCAGAAGTGTTCACATTGCTTCGCAGATTCGCTTTTGTGCAGAAAACAGTAACACTTGTTCAGAACGAAAGAAAGCACAGAGCCCCAGATTTTATGTTGTCCTGGAGAGCTTGCAGAGCACTGGGGAAAGGCAGGCAGAGAATTCCCTGCTAGCACCTTCTCTGTGCCTGTTCACTTTTCTTCGCAGAATCGCTTTTGTGCAGAAAACAGTAACACTTGTTCAGAACGAAAGAAAGCACAGAGCCCCAGATTTTATGTTGTCCTGGAGAGCTTGCAGAGCACTGGGGAAAGGCAGGCAGAGAATTCCCTGCTAGCACCTTCTCTGTGCCTGTTCACTTTTCTTCGCAGAATCGCTTTTGTGCAGAAAACAGTAACACTTGTTCAGAACGAAAGAAAGCACAGAGCCCCAGATTTTATGTTGTCCTGGAGAGCTTGCAGAGCACTGGGGAAAGGCAGGCAGAGAATTCCCTGCTAGCACCTTCTCTGTGCCTGGGAAGCAGAAGTGTTCACATTGCTTCGCAGAATCGCTTTTGTGCAGAAAACAGTAACACTTGTTCAGAACGAAAGAAAGCACAGAGCCCCAGATTTTATGTTGTCCTGGAGAGCTTGCAGAGCACTGAGGAAAGGCAGGCAGAGAATTCCCTGCTAGCACCTTCTCTGTGCCTGGGAAGCAGAGTGTTCACATTGCTTCGCAGAATCGCTTTTGTGCAGAAAACAGTAACAGTTGTTCAGAACGAAAGAAAGCACAGAGCCCCAGATTTTATGTTGTCCTGGAGAGCTTGCAGAGCACTGGGGAAAGGCAGGCAGAGAATTCCCTGCTAGCACCTTCTCTGTGCCTGGGAAGCACAAGTGTTCACATTGCTTCGCAGAATCGCTTTTGTGCAGAAAACAGTAACACTTGTTCAGAACGAAAGAAAGCACAGAGCCCCAGATTTTATGTTGTCCTGGAGAGCTTGCAGAGCACTGGGGAAAGGCAGGCAGAGAATTCCCTGCTAGCACCTTCTCTGTGCCTGTTCACTTTTCTTCGCAGAATCGCTTTTGTGCAGAAAACAGTAACACTTGTTCAGAACGAAAGAAAGCACAGAGCCCCAGATTTTATGTTGTCCTGGAGAGATTGCAGAGCACTGGGGAAAGGCAGGCAGAGAATTCCCTGCTAGCACCTTCTCTGTGCCTGGGAAGCAGAAGTGTTCACATTGCTTCGCAGAATCGCTTTTGTGCAGAAAACAGTAACACTTGTTCAGAATGAAAGAAAGCACAGAACCCCAGATTTTATGTTGTCCTGGAGAGCTTGCAGAGCACTAAGGAAAGGCAGGCAGAGAATTCCCTGCTAGCACCTTCTCTGTGCCTGTTCACATTGCTTGGCAGAATCACTTTTGTGCAGAAAACAGTAACACTTGTTCAGAACGAAAGAAAGCACAGAGCCCCATATTTGCTGTTGTCCTGGAGAGCTTGCAGAGCACTGGGGAAAGGCAGGCAGAGAATTCCCTGCTAGCACCTTCTCTGTGCCTGGGAAGCAGAAGTGTTCACATTGCTTCGCAGAATCGCTTTTGTGCAGAAAACAGTAACACTTGTTCAGAACGAAAGAAAGCACAGAGGCCCAGATTTTATGTTGTTCTGGGGAGCTTGCAGAGCACTGGGGAAAGGCAGGCAGAGAATTCCCTGCTAGCACCTTCTCTGTGCCTGGGAAGCAGAAGTGTTCACTTTTCTTCGCAGAATCGCTTTTGTGCAGAAAACAGTAACACTTGTTCAGAACGAAAGAAAGCACAGAGCCCCAGATTTTATGTTGTCCTGGAGAGCTTGCAGAGCACTGGGGAAAGGCAGGCAGAGAATTCCCTGCTAGCACCTTCTCTGTGCCTGGGAAGCAGAAGTGTTCACATTGCTTCGCAGATTCGCTTTTGTGCAGAAAACAGTAACACTTGTTCAGAACGAAAGAAAGCACAGAGCCCCAGATTTTATGTTGTCCTGGAGAGCTTGCAGAGCACTGGGGAAAGGCAGGCAGAGAATTCCCTGCTAGCACCTTCTCTGTGCCTGTTCACTTTTCTTCGCAGAATCGCTTTTGTGCAGAAAACAGTAACACTTGTTCAGAACGAAAGAAAGCACAGAGCCCCATATTTGCTGTTGTCCTGGAGAGCTTGCAGAGCACTGGGGAAAGGCAGGCAGAGAATTCCCTGCTAGCACCTTCTCTGTGCCTGGGAAGCACAAGTGTTCACATTGCTTCGCAGAATCGCTTTTGTGCAGAAAACAGTAACACTTGTTCAGAACGAAAGAAAGCACAGAGGCCCAGATTTTATGTTGTTCTGGGGAGCTTGCAGAGCACTGGGGAAAGGCAGGCAGAGAATTCCCTGCTAGCACCTTCTCTGTGCCTGGGAAGCAGAAGTGTTCACATTGCTTCGCAGAATCGCTTTTGTGCAGAAAACAGTAACACTTGTTCAGAACGAAAGAAAGCACAGAGCCCCAGATTTTATGTTGTCCTGGAGAGCTTGCAGAGCACTGGGGAAAGGCAGGCAGAGAATTCCCTGCTAGCACCTTCTCTGTGCCTGGGAAGCAGAAGTGTTCACATTGCTTCGCAGATTCGCTTTTGTGCAGAAAACAGTAACACTTGTTCAGAACGAAAGAAAGCACAGAGCCCCAGATTTTATGTTGTCCTGGAGAGCTTGCAGAGCACTGGGGAAAGGCAGGCAGAGAATTCCCTGCTAGCACCTTCTCTGTGCCTGGGAAGCAGAAGTGTTCACATTGCTTCGCAGAATCGCTTTTGTGCAGAAAACAGTAACACTTGTTCAGAACGAAAGAAAGCACAGAGGCCCAGATTTTATGTTGTTCTGGGGAGCTTGCAGAGCACTGGGGAAAGGCAGGCAGAGAATTCCCTGCTAGCACCTTCTCTGTGCCTGGGAAGCAGAAGTGTTCACATTGCTTCGCAGAATCGCTTTTGTGCAGAAAACAGTAACACTTGTTCAGAACGGAAGAAAGCACAGAGGCCCAGATTTTATGTTGTCCTGGAGAGCTTGCAGAGCACTGGGGAAAGGCAGGCAGAGAATTCCCTGCTAGCACCTTCTCTGTGCCTGGGAAGCAGAAGTGTTCACATTGCTTCGCAGATTCGCTTTTGTGCAGAAAACAGTAACACTTGTTCAGAACGAAAGAAAGCACAGAGCCCCAGATTTTATGTTGTCCTGGAGAGCTTGCAGAGCACTGGGGAAAGGCAGGCAGAGAATTCCCTGCTAGCACCTTCTCTGTGCCTGGGAAGCAGAAGTGTTCACATTGCTTCGCAGAATCGCTTTTGTGCAGAAAACAGTAACACTTGTTCAGAACGAAAGAAAGCACAGAGGCCCAGATTTTATGTTGTTCTGGGGAGCTTGCAGAGCACTGGGGAAAGGCAGGCAGAGAATTCCCTGCTAGCACCTTCTCTGTGCCTGGGAAGCAGAAGTGTTCACATTGCTTCGCAGAATCGCTTTTGTGCAGAAAACAGTAACACTTGTTCAGAACGAAAGAAAGCACAGAGCCCCAGATTTTATGTTGTCCTGGAGAGCTTGCAGAGCACTGGGGAAAGGCAGGCAGAGAATTCCCTGCTAGCACCTTCTCTGTGCCTGGGAAGCAGAAGTGTTCACATTGCTTCGCAGATTCGCTTTTGTGCAGAAAACAGTAACACTTGTTCAGAACGAAAGAAAGCACAGAGCCCCAGATTTTATGTTGTCCTGGAGAGCTTGCAGAGCACTGGGGAAAGGCAGGCAGAGAATTCCCTGCTAGCACCTTCTCTGTGCCTGTTCACTTTTCTTCGCAGAATCGCTTTTGTGCAGAAAACAGTAACAGTTGTTCAGAACGAAAGAAAGCACAGAGCCCCAGATTTTATGTTGTCCTGGAGAGCTTGCAGAGCACTGGGGAAAGGCAGGCAGAGAATTCCCTGCTAGCACCTTCTCTGTGCCTGTTCACTTTTCTTCGCAGAATCGCTTTTGTGCAGAAAACAGTAACACTTGTTCAGAACGAAAGAAAGCACAGAGCCCCAGATTTTATGTTGTCCTGGAGAGCTTGCAGAGCACTGGGGAAAGGCAGGCAGAGAATTCCCTGCTAGCACCTTCTCTGTGCCTGGGAAGCAGAAGTGTTCACATTGCTTTGCAGAATCGCTTTTGTGCAGAAAACAGTAACACTTGTTCAGAACGAAAGAAAGCACAGAGCCCCAGATTTTATGTTGTCCTGGAGAGCTTGCAGGGCACTGGGGAAAGGCAGGCAGAGAATTCCCTGCTAGCACCTTCTCTGTGCCTGGGAAGCAGAAGTGTTCACATTGCTTCGCAGAATCGCTTTTGTGCAGAAAACAGTAACACTTGTTCAGAACGAAAGAAAGCACAGAGCCCCAGATTTTATGTTGTTCTGGGGAGCTTGCAGAGCACTGGGGAAAGGCAGGCAGAGAATTCCCTGCTAGCACCTTCTCTGTGCCTGGGAAGCAGAAGTGTTCACATTGCTTCGCAGAATCGCTTTTGTGCAGAAAACAGTAACACTTGTTCAGAACGAAAGAAAGCACAGAGCCCCAGATTTTATGTTGTCCTGGAGAGCTTGCAGAGCACTGGGGAAAGGCAGGCAGAGAATTCCCTGCTAGCACCTTCTCTGTGCCTGGGAAGCAGAAGTGTTCACATTGCTTCGCAGAATCGCTTTTGTGCAGAAAACAGTAACACTTGTTCAGAATGAAAGAAAGCACAGAACCCCAGATTTTATGTTGTCCTGGAGAGCTTGCAGAGCACTGGGGAAAGGCAGGCAGAGAATTCCCTGCTAGCACCTTCTCTGTGCCTGTTCACATTGCTTCGCAGAATCGCTTTTGTGCAGAAAACAGTAACACTTGTTCAGAACGAAAGAAAGCACAGAGCCCCAGATTTTATGTTGTCCTGGAGAGTTTGCAGAGCACTGGGGAAAGGCAGGCAGAGAATTCCCTGCTAGCACCTTCTCTGTGCCTGGGAAGCAGAAGTGTTCACATTGCTTCGCAGAATCGCTTTTGTGCAGAAAACAGTAACAGTTGTTCAGAACGAAAGAAAGCACAGAGCCCCAGATTTTATGTTGTCCTGGAGAGCTTGCAGAGCACTGGGGAAAGGCAGGCAGAGAATTCCCTGCTAGCACCTTCTCTGTGCCTGGGAAGCAGAAGTGTTCACATTGCTTCGCAGATTCGCTTTTGTGCAGAAAACAGTAACACTTGTTCAGAACGAAAGAAAGCACAGAGCCCCAGATTTTATGTTGTCCTGGAGAGCTTGCAGAGCACTGGGGAAAGGCAGGCAGAGAATTCCCTGCTAGCACCTTCTCTGTGCCTGTTCACATTGCTTCGCAGAATCGCTTTTGTGCAGAAAACAGTAACAGTTGTTCAGAACGAAAGAAAGCACAGAGCACCAGATTTTATGTTGTCCTGGAGAGTTTGCAGAGCACTGGGGAAAGGCAGGCAGAGAATTCCCTGCTAGCACCTTCTCTGTGCCTGGGAAGCAGAAGTGTTCACATTGCTTCGCAGAATCGCTTTTGTGCAGAAAACAGTAACACTTGTTCAGAACGAAAGAAAGCACAGAGCCCCAGATTTTATGTTGTCCTGGAGAGCTTGCAGAGCACTGGGGAAAGGCAGGCAGAGAATTCCCTGCTAGCACCTTCTCTGTGCCTGGGAAGCAGAAGTGTTCACATTGCTTCGCAGAATCGCTTTTGTGCAGAAAACAGTAACACTTGTTCAGAACGAAAGAAAGCACAGAGCCCCAGATTTTATGTTGTCCTGGAGAGCTTGCAGAGCACTGGGGAAAGGCAGGCAGAGAATTCCCTGCTAGCACCTTCTCTGTGCCTGGGAAGCAGAAGTGTTCACATTGCTTCGCAGAATCGCTTTTGTGCAGAAAACAGTAACACTTGTTCAGAACGAAAGAAAGCACAGAGCCCCAGATTTTATGTTGTCCTGGAGAGCTTGCAGAGCACTGGGGAAAGGCAGGCAGAGAATTCCCTGCTAGCACCTTCTCTGTGCCTGGGAAGCAGAAGTGTTCACATTGCTTCGCAGAATCGCTTTTGTGCAGAAAACAGTAACACTTGTTCAGAACGAAAGAAAGCACAGAGCCCCAGATTTTATGTTGTCCTGGAGAGCTTGCAGAGCACTGAGAAAAGGCAGGCAGAGAATTCCCTGCTAGCACCTTCTCTGTGCCTGGGAAGCAGAAGTGTTCACATTGCTTCGCAGAATCGCTTTTGTGCAGAAAACAGTAACACTTGTTCAGAACGAAAGAAAGCACAGAGCCCCAGATTTTATGTTGTCCTGGAGAGCTTGCAGAGCACTGGGGAAAGGCAGGCAGAGAATTCCCTGCTAGCACCTTCTCTGTGCCTGGGAAGCACAAGTGTTCACATTGCTTCGCAGAATCGCTTTTGTGCAGAAAACAGTAACACTTGTTCAGAACGAAAGAAAGCACAGAGCCCCAGATTTTATGTTGTCCTGGAGAGCTTGCAGAGCACTGGGGAAAGGCAGGCAGAGAATTCCCTGCTAGCACCTTCTCTGTGCCTGTTCACTTTTCTTCGCAGAATCGCTTTTGTGCAGAAAACAGTAACACTTGTTCAGAACAAAAGAAAGCACAGAGCCCCAGATTTTATGTTGTCCTGGAGAGATTGCAGAGCACTGGGGAAAGGCAGGCAGAGAATTCCCTGCTAGCACCTTCTCTGTGCCTGGGAAGCAGAAGTGTTCACATTGCTTCGCAGAATCGCTTTTGTGCAGAAAACAGTAACACTTGTTCAGAATGAAAGAAAGCACAGAACCCCAGATTTTATGTTGTCCTGGAGAGCTTGCAGAGCACTAAGGAAAGGCAGGCAGAGAATTCCCTGCTAGCACCTTCTCTGTGCCTGTTCACATTGCTTGGCAGAATCACTTTTGTGCAGAAAACAGTAACACTTGTTCAGAACGAAAGAAAGCACAGAGCCCCATATTTGCTGTTGTCCTGGAGAGCTTGCAGAGCACTGGGGAAAGGCAGGCAGAGAATTCCCTGCTAGCACCTTCTCTGTGCCTGGGAAGCAGAAGTGTTCACATTGCTTCGCAGAATCGCTTTTGTGCAGAAAACAGTAACACTTGTTCAGAACGAAAGAAAGCACAGAGGCCCAGATTTTATGTTGTTCTGGGGAGCTTGCAGAGCACTGGGGAAAGGCAGGCAGAGAATTCCCTGCTAGCACCTTCTCTGTGCCTGGGAAGCAGAAGTGTTCACTTTTCTTCGCAGAATCGCTTTTGTGCAGAAAACAGTAACACTTGTTCAGAACGAAAGAAAGCACAGAGCCCCAGATTTTATGTTGTCCTGGAGAGCTTGCAGAGCACTGGGGAAAGGCAGGCAGAGAATTCCCTGCTAGTACCTTCTCTGTGCCTGGGAAGCAGAAGTGTTCACATTGCTTCGCAGATTCGCTTTTGTGCAGAAAACAGTAACACTTGTTCAGAACGAAAGAAAGCACAGAGCCCCAGATTTTATGTTGTCCTGGAGAGCTTGCAGAGCACTGGGGAAAGGCAGGCAGAGAATTCCCTGCTAGCACCTTCTCTGTGCCTGTTCACTTTTCTTCGCAGAATCGCTTTTGTGCAGAAAACAGTAACACTTGTTCAGAACGAAAGAAAGCACAGAGCCCCATATTTGCTGTTGTCCTGGAGAGCTTGCAGAGCACTGGGGAAAGGCAGGCAGAGAATTCCCTGCTAGCACCTTCTCTGTGCCTGGGAAGCAGAAGTGTTCACATTGCTTCGCAGAATCGCTTTTGTGCAGAAAACAGTAACACTTGTTCAGAACGAAAGAAAGCACAGAGGCCCAGATTTTATGTTGTTCTGGGGAGCTTGCAGAGCACTGGGGAAAGGCAGGCAGAGAATTCCCTGCTAGCACCTTCTCTGTGCCTGGGAAGCAGAAGTGTTCACATTGCTTCGCAGAATCGCTTTTGTGCAGAAAACAGTAACACTTGTTCAGAACGAAAGAAAGCACAGAGCCCCAGATTTTATGTTGTCCTGGAGAGCTTGCAGAGCACTGGGGAAAGGCAGGCAGAGAATTCCCTGCTAGCACCTTCTCTGTGCCTGGGAAGCAGAAGTGTTCACATTGCTTCGCAGATTCACTTTTGTGCAGAAAACAGTAACACTTGTTCAGAACGAAAGAAAGCACAGAGCCCCAGATTTTATGTTGTCCTGGAGAGCTTGCAGAGCACTGGGGAAAGGCAGGCAGAGAATTCCCTGCTAGCACCTTCTCTGTGCCTGGGAAGCAGAAGTGTTCACATTGCTTTGCAGAATCGCTTTTGTGCAGAAAACAGTAACACTTGTTCAGAACGAAAGAAAGCACAGAGGCCCAGATTTTATGTTGTTCTGGGGAGCTTGCAGAGCACTGGGGAAAGGCAGGCAGAGAATTCCCTGCTAGCACCTTCTCTGTGCCTGGGAAGCAGAAGTGTTCACATTGCTTCGCAGAATCGCTTTTGTGCAGAAAACAGTAACACTTGTTCAGAACGAAAGAAAGCACAGAGCCCCAGATTTTATGTTGTCCTGGAGAGCTTGCAGAGCACTGGGGAAAGGCAGGCAGAGAATTCCCTGCTAGCACCTTCTCTGTGCCTGGGAAGCAGAAGTGTTCACATTGCTTCGCAGAATCGCTTTTGTGCAGAAAACAGTAACACTTGTTCAGAACGAAAGAAAGCACAGAGGCCCAGATTTTATGTTGTTCTGGGGAGCTTGCAGAGCACTGGGGAAAGGCAGGCAGAGAATTCCCTGCTAGCACCTTCTCTGTGCCTGGGAAGCAGAAGTGTTCACATTGCTTCGCAGAATCGCTTTTGTGCAGAAAACAGTAACACTTGTTCAGAACGAAAGAAAGCACAGAGCCCCAGATTTTATGTTGTCCTGGAGAGCTTGCAGAGCACTGGGGAAAGGCAGGCAGAGAATTCCCTGCTAGCACCTTCTCTGTGCCTGGGAAGCAGAAGTGTTCACATTGCTTCGCAGAATCGCTTTTGTGCAGAAAACAGTAACACTTGTTCAGAACGAAAGAAAGCACAGAGCCCCAGATTTTATGTTGTCCTGGAGAGCTTGCAGAGCACTGGGGAAAGGCAGGCAGAGAATTCCCTGCTAGCACCTTCTCTGTGCCTGGGAAGCAGAAGTGTTCACATTGCTTCGCAGATTCGCTTTTGTGCAGAAAACAGTAACACTTGTTCAGAACGAAAGAAAGCACAGAGCCCCAGATTTTATGTTGTCCTGGAGAGCTTGCAGAGCACTGGGGAAAGGCAGGCAGAGAATTCCCTGCTAGCACCTTCTCTGTGCCTGTTCACTTTTCTTCGCAGAATCGCTTTTGTGCAGAAAACAGTAACACTTGTTCAGAACGAAAGAAAGCACAGAGCCCCAGATTTTATGTTGTCCTGGAGAGCTTGCAGAGCACTGGGGAAAGGCAGGCAGAGAATTCCCTGCTAGCACCTTCTCTGTGCCTGTTCACTTTTCTTCGCAGAATCGCTTTTGTGCAGAAAACAGTAACACTTGTTCAGAACGAAAGAAAGCACAGAGCCCCAGATTTTATGTTGTCCTGGAGAGCTTGCAGAGCACTGGGGAAAGGCAGGCAGAGAATTCCCTGCTAGCACCTTCTCTGTGCCTGGGAAGCAGAAGTGTTCACATTGCTTCGCAGATTCGCTTTTGTGCAGAAAACAGTAACACTTGTTCAGAACGAAAGAAAGCACAGAGCCCCAGATTTTATGTTGTCCTGGAGAGCTTGCAGAGCACTGGGGAAAGGCAGGCAGAGAATTCCCTGCTAGCACCTTCTCTGTGCCTGGGAAGCAGAAGTGTTCACATTGCTTCGCAGAATCGCTTTTGTGCAGAAAACAGTAACACTTGTTCAGAACGAAAGAAAGCACAGAGGCCCAGATTTTATGTTGCTCTGGGGAGCTTGCAGAGCACTGGGGAAAGGCAGGCAGAGAATTCCCTGCTAGCACCTTCTCTGTGCCTGGGAAGCAGAAGTGTTCACATTGCTTCGCAGAATCGCTTTTGTGCAGAAAACAGTAACAGTTGTTCAGAACGAAAGAAAGCACAGAGCCCCAGATTTTATGTTGTCCTGGAGAGCTTGCAGAGCACTGGGGAAAGGCAGGCAGAGAATTCCCTGCTAGCACCTTCTCTGTGCCTGGGAAGCAGAAGTGTTCACATTGCTTCGCAGATTCGCTTTTGTGCAGAAAACAGTAACACTTGTTCAGAACGAAAGAAAGCACAGAGCCCCAGATTTTATGTTGTCCTGGAGAGCTTGCAGAGCACTGGGGAAAGGCAGGCAGAGAATTCCCTGCTAGCACCTTCTCTGTGCCTGTTCACTTTTCTTCGCAGAATCGCTTTTGTGCAGAAAACAGTAACACTTGTTCAGAACGAAAGAAAGCACAGAGCCCCATATTTGCTGTTGTCCTGGAGAGCTTGCAGAGCACTGGGGAAAGGCAGGCAGAGAATTCCCTGCTAGCACCTTCTCTGTGCCTGGGAAGCAGAAGTGTTCACATTGCTTCGCAGAATCGCTTTTGTGCAGAAAACAGTAACACTTGTTCAGAACGAAAGAAAGCACAGAGGCCCAGATTTTATGTTGTTCTGGGGAGCTTGCAGAGCACTGGGGAAAGGCAGGCAGAGAATTCCCTGCTAGCACCTTCTCTGTGCCTGGGAAGCAGAAGTGTTCACATTGCTTCGCAGAATCGCTTTTGTGCAGAAAACAGTAACAGTTGTTCAGAACGAAAGAAAGCACAGAGCCCCAGATTTTATGTTGTCCTGGAGAGCTTGCAGAGCACTGGGGAAAGGCAGGCAGAGAATTCCCTGCTAGCACCTTCTCTGTGCCTGGGAAGCAGAAGTGTTCACATTGCTTCGCAGATTCGCTTTTGTGCAGAAAACAGTAACACTTGTTCAGAACGAAAGAAAGCACAGAGCCCCAGATTTTATGTTGTCCTGGAGAGCTTGCAGAGCACTGGGGAAAGGCAGGCAGAGAATTCCCTGCTAGCACCTTCTCTGTGCCTGGGAAGCAGAAGTGTTCACATTGCTTCGCAGATTCGCTTTTGTGCAGAAAACAGTAACACTTGTTCAGAACGAAAGAAAGCACAGAGCCCCAGATTTTATGTTGTCCTGGAGAGCTTGCAGAGCACTGGGGAAAGGCAGGCAGAGAATTCCCTGCTAGCACCTTCTCTGTGCCTGTTCACTTTTCTTCGCAGAATCGCTTTTGTGCAGAAAACAGTAACACTTGTTCAGAACGAAAGAAAGCACAGAGCCCCAGATTTTATGTTGTCCTGGAGAGCTTGCAGAGCACTGGGGAAAGGCAGGCAGAGAATTCCCTGCTAGCACCTTCTCTGTGCCTGTTCACTTTTCTTCGCAGAATCGCTTTTGTGCAGAAAACAGTAACACTTGTTCAGAACGAAAGAAAGCACAGAGCCCCAGATTTTATGTTGTCCTGGAGAGCTTGCAGAGCACTGGGGAAAGGCAGGCAGAGAATTCCCTGCTAGCACCTTCTCTGTGCCTGGGAAGCAGAAGTGTTCACATTGCTTCGCAGATTCGCTTTTGTGCAGAAAACAGTAACACTTGTTCAGAACGAAAGAAAGCACAGAGCCCCAGATTTTATGTTGTCCTGGAGAGCTTGCAGAGCACTGGGGAAAGGCAGGCAGAGAATTCCCTGCTAGCACCTTCTCTGTGCCTGGGAAGCAGAAGTGTTCACATTGCTTCGCAGAATCGCTTTTGTGCAGAAAACAGTAACACTTGTTCAGAACGAAAGAAAGCACAGAGGCCCAGATTTTATGTTGTTCCTGGGGAGCTTGCAGAGCACTGGGGAAAGGCAGGCAGAGAATTCCCTGCTAGCACCTTCTCTGTGCCTGGGAAGCAGAAGTGTTCACATTGCTTCGCAGAATCGCTTTTGTGCAGAAAACAGTAACACTTGTTCAGAACGAAAGAAAGCACAGAGGCCCAGATTTTATGTTGTTCCTGGGGAGCTTGCAGAGCACTGGGGAAAGGCAGGCAGAGAATTCCCTGCTAGCACCTTCTCTGTGCCTGGGAAGCAGAAGTGTTCACATTGCTTCGCAGAATCGCTTTTGTGCAGAAAACAGTAACACTTGTTCAGAACGAAAGAAAGCACAGAGCCCCAGATTTTATGTTGTCCTGGAGAGCTTGCAGAGCACTGGGGAAAGGCAGGCAGAGAATTCCCTGCTAGCACCTTCTCTGTGCCTGGGAAGCAGAAGTGTTTCACATTGCTTCGCAGAATCGCTTTTGTGCAGAAAACAGTAACACTTGTTCAGAACGAAAGAAAGCACAGAGGCCCCAGATTTTATGTTGTTCTGGGGAGCTTGCAGAGCACTGGGGGAAAGGCAGGCAGAGAATTCCCTGCTAGCACCTTCTCTGTGCCTGGGAAGCAGAAGTGTTCACATTGCTTCGCAGAATCGCTTTTGTGCAGAAAACAGTAACACGTTGTTCAGAACGAAAGAAAGCACAGAGGCCCCAGATTTTATGTTGTCCTGGAGAGCTTGCAGAGCACTGGGGAAAGGCAGGCAGAGAATTCCCTGCTAGCACCTTCTCTGTGCCTGGGAAGCAGAAGTGTTCACATTGCTTCGCAGAATCGCTTTTGTGCAGAAAACAGTAACACTTGTTCAGAACGAAAGAAAGCACAGAGCCCCAGATTTTATGTTGTCCTGGAGAGCTTGCAGAGCACTGGGGAAAGGCAGGCAGAGAATTCCCTGCTAGCACCTTCTCTGTGCCTGGGAAGCAGAAGTGTTCACATTGCTTCGCAGATTCGCTTTTGTGCAGAAAACAGTAACACTTGTTCAGAACGAAAGAAAGCACAGAGCCCCAGATTTTATGTTGTCCTGGAGAGCTTGCAGAGCACTGGGGAAAGGCAGGCAGAGAATTCCCTGCTAGCACCTTCTCTGTGCCTGGGAAGCAGAAGTGTTCACATTGCTTCGCAGAATCGCTTTTGTGCAGAAAACAGTAACACTTGTTCAGAACGAAAGAAAGCACAGAGCCCCAGATTTTATGTTGTCCTGGAGAGCTTGCAGAGCACTGGGGAAAGGCAGGCAGAGAATTCCCTGCTAGCACCTTCTCTGTGCCTGGGAAGCAGAAGTGTTCACATTGCTTCGCAGAATCGCTTTTGTGCAGAAAAACAGTAAACACTTGTTCAGAACGAAAGAAAGCACAGAGGCCCCAGATTTTATGTTGTTCTGGGGAGCTTGCAGAGCACTGGGGAAAGGCAGGCAGAGAATTCCCTGCTAGCACCTTCTCTGTGCCTGGGAAGCAGAAGTGTTCACATTGCTTCGCAGAATCGCTTTTGTGCAGAAAACAGTAACACTTGTTCAGAACGAAAGAAAGCACAGAGCCCCAGATTTTATGTTGTCCTGGAGAGCTTGCAGAGCACTGGGGAAAGGCAGGCAGAGAATTCCCTGCTAGCACCTTCTCTGTGCCTGGGAAGCAGAAGTGTTCACATTGCTTCGCAGATTCGCTTTTGTGCAGAAAACAGTAACACTTGTTCAGAACGAAAGAAAGCACAGAGGCCCCAGATTTTATGTTGTCCTGGAGAGCTTGCAGAGCACTGGGGAAAGGCAGGCAGAGAATTCCCTGCTAGCACCTTCTCTGTGCCTGGGTTCACTTTTCTTCGCAGAATCGCTTTGTGCAGAAAACAGTAACACTTGTTCAGAACGAAAGAAAGCACAGAGCCCCAGATTTTATGTTGTCCTGGAGAGCTTGCAGAGCACTGGGGAAAGGCAGGCAGAGAATTCCCTGCTAGCACCTTCTCTGTGCCTGTTCACTTTTCTTCGCAGAATCGCTTTTGTGCAGAAAACAGTAACACTTGTTCAGAACGAAAGAAAGCACAGAGCCCCCAGCTTTTATGTTGTCCTGGAGAGCTTGCAGAGCACTGGGGAAAGGCAGGCAGAGAATTCCCTGCTAGCACCTTCTCTGTGCCTGGGAAGCAGAAGTGTTCACATTGCTTCGCAGATTCGCTTTTGTGCAGAAAACAGTAACACTTGTTCAGAACGAAAGAAAGCACAGAGCCCCAGATTTTATGTTGTCCTGGAGAGCTTGCAGAGCACTGGGGAAAGGCAGGCAGAGAATTCCCTGCTAGCACCTTCTCTGTGCCTGGGAAGCAGAAGTGTTCACATTGCTTCGCAGAATCGCTTTTGTGCAGAAAACAGTAACACTTGTTCAGAACGAAAGAAAGCACAGAGGCCCCAGATTTTATGTTGTCCTGGAGAGCTTGCAGAGCACTGGGGAAAGGCAGGCAGAGAATTCCCTGCTAGCACCTTCTCTGTGCCTGGGAAGCAGAAGTGTTCACATTGCTTCGCAGAATCGCTTTTGTGCAGAAAACAGTAACAGTTGTTCAGAACGAAAGAAAGCACAGAGCCCCAGATTTTATGTTGTCCTGGAGAGCTTGCAGAGCACTGGGGGAAAGGCAGGCAGAGAATTCCCTGCTAGCACCTTCTCTGTGCCTGGGAAGCAGAAGTGTTCACATTGCTTCGCAGATTCGCTTTTGTGCAGAAAACAGTAACAGTTGTTCAGAACGAAAGAAAGCACAGAGCCCCAGATTTTATGTTGTCCTGGAGAGCTTGCAGAGCACTGGGGAAAGGCAGGCAGAGAATTCCCTGCTAGCACCTTCTCTGTGCCTGGGAAGCAGAAGTGTTCACATTGCTTCGCAGATTCGCTTTTTGTGCAGAAAACAGTAACACTTGTTCAGAACGAAAGAAAGCACAGAGCCCCAGATTTTTATGTTGTCCCTGGAGAGCTTGCAGAGCACTGGGGAAAGGCAGGCAGAGAATTCCCTGCTAGCACCTTCTCTGTGCCTGAGTTCACTTTTCTTCGCAGAATCGCTTTTGTGCAGAAAACAGTAACACTTGTTCAGAACGAAAGAAAGCACAGAGCCCCAGATTTTATGTTGTCCTGGAGAGCTTGCAGAGCACTGGGGAAAGGCAGGCAGAGAATTCCCTGCTAGCACCTTCTCTGTGCCTGGAGTGTCACTTTTCTTCGCAGAATCGCTTTTGTGCAGAAAACAGTAACACTTGTTCAGAACGAAAGAAAGCACAGAGCCCCAGATTTTATGTTGTCCTGGAGAGCTTGCAGAGCACTGGGGAAAGGCAGGCAGAGAATTCCCTGCTAGCACCTTCTCTGTGCCTGGGAAGCAGAAGTGTTCACATTGCTTCGCAGATTCGCTTTTGTGCAGAAAACAGTAACACTTGTTCAGAACGAAAGAAAGCACAGAGCCCCAGATTTTATGTTGTCCTGGAGAGCTTGCAGAGCACTGGGGAAAGGCAGGCAGAGAATTCCCTGCTAGCACCTTCTCTGTGCCTGGGAAGCAGAAGTGTTCACATTGCTTCGCAGAATCGCTTTTGTGCAGAAAACAGTAACACTTGTTCAGAACGAAAGAAAGCACAGAGCCCCAGATTTTATGTTGTCTGGGAGAGCTTGCAGAGCACTGGGGAAAGGCAGGCAGAGAATTCCCTGCTAGCACCTTCTCTGTGCCTGGGAAGCAGAAGTGTTCACATTGCTTCGCAGAATCGCTTTTGTGCAGAAAACAGTAACACTTGTTCAGAACGAAAGAAAGCACAGAGCCCCAGATTTTATGTTGTCCTGGAGAGCTTGCAGAGCACTGGGGAAAGGCAGGCAGAGAATTCCCTGCTAGCACCTTCTCTGTGCCTGGGAAGCAGAAGTGTTCACATTGCTTCGCAGATTCGCTTTTGTGCAGAAAACAGTAACACTTGTTCAGAACGAAAGAAAGCACAGAGCCCCCAGATTTTATGTTGTCCTGGAGAGCTTGCAGAGCACTGGGGAAAGGCAGGCAGAGAATTCCCTGCTAGCACCTTCTCTGTGCCTGGGAAGCAGAAGTGTTCACATTGCTTCGCAGAATCGCTTTTGTGCAGAAAACAGTAACACTTGTTCAGAACGAAAGAAAGCACAGAGGCCCCAGATTTTATGTTGTTCCTGGGGAGCTTGCAGAGCACTGGGGAAAGGCAGGCAGAGAATTCCCTGCTAGCACCTTCTCTGTGCCTGGGAAGCAGAAGTGTTCACATTGCTTCGCAGAATCGCTTTTGTGCAGAAAACAGTAACACTTGTTCAGAACGAAAGAAAGCACAGAGCCCCAGATTTTATGTTGTCCTGGAGAGCTTGCAGAGCACTGGGGAAAGGCAGGCAGAGAATTCCCCTGCTAGCACCTTCTCTGTGCCTGGGAAGCAGAAGTGTTCACATTGCTTCGCAGAATCGCTTTTGTGCAGAAAACAGTAACACTTGTTCAGAACGAAAGAAAGCACAGAGCCCCCAGATTTTATGTTGTCCTGGAGAGCTTGCAGAGCACTGGGGAAAGGCAGGCAGAGAATTCCCTGCTAGCACCTTCTCTGTGCCTGGGAAGCAGAAGTGTTCACATTGCTTCGCAGAATCGCTTTTGTGCAGAAAACAGTAACACTTGTTCAGAACGAAAGAAAGCACAGAGGCCCAGATTTTTATGTTGTTCTGGGGAGCTTGCAGAGCACTGGGGAAAGGCAGGCAGAGAATTCCCTGCTAGCACCTTCTCTGTGCCTGGGAAGCAGAAGTGTTCACATTGCTTCGCAGAATCGCTTTTGTGCAGAAAACAGTAACACTTGTTCAGAACGAAAGAAAGCACAGAGGCCCCAGATTTTATGTTGTTCCTGGGAGAGCTTGCAGAGCACTGGGGAAAGGCAGGCAGAGAATTCCCTGCTAGCACCTTCTCTGTGCCTGGGAAGCAGAAGTGTTCACATTGCTTCGCAGAATCGCTTTTGTGCAGAAAAACAGTAACACTTGTTCAGAACGAAAGAAAGCACAGAGCCCCAGATTTTATGTTGTCCTGGAGAGCTTGCAGAGCACTGGGGAAAGGCAAGGCAGAGAATTCCCTGCTAGCACCTTCTCTGTGCCTGGGAAGCAGAAGTGTTCACATTGCTTCGCAGAATCGCTTTTGTGCAGAAAACAGTAACACTTGTTCAGAACGAAAGAAAGCACAGAGGCCCAGATTTTATGTTGTTCTGGGGAGCTTGCAGAGCACTGGGGAAAGGCAGGCAGAGAATTCCCTGCTAGCACCTTCTCTGTGCCTGGGAAGCAGAAGTGTTCACATTGCTTCGCAGAATCGCTTTTGTGCAGAAAACAGTAACACTTGTTCAGAACGAAAGAAAGCACAGAGCCCCAGATTTTATGTTGTTCCTGGAGAGCTTGCAGAGCACTGGGGAAAGGCAGGCAGAGAATTCCCTGCTAGCACCTTCTCTGTGCCTGGGAAGCAGAAGTGTTCACATTGCTTCGCAGAATCGCTTTTGTGCAGAAAACAGTAACACTTGTTCAGAACGAAAGAAAGCACAGAGCCCCAGATTTTATGTTGTCCTGGAGAGCTTGCAGAGCACTGGGGAAAGGCAGGCAGAGAATTCCCTGCTAGCACCTTCTCTGTGCCTGGGAAGCAGAAGTGTTCACATTGCTTCGCAGAATCGCTTTTGTGCAGAAAACAGTAACACTTGTTCAGAACGAAAGAAAGCACAGAGCCCCAGATTTTATGTTGTCCTGGAGAGCTTGCAGAGCACTGGGGAAAGGCAGGCAGAGAATTCCCTGCTAGCACCTTCTCTGTGCCTGGGAAGCAGAAGTGTTCACATTGCTTCGCAGAATCGCTTTTGTGCAGAAAACAGTAACACTTGTTCAGAACGAAAGAAAGCACAGAGCCCCAGATTTTATGTTGTTCCTGGAGAGCTTGCAGAGCACTGGGGAAAGGCAGGCAGAGAATTCCCCTGCTAGCACCTTCTCTGTGCCTGGGAAGCAGAAGTGTTCACATTGCTTCGCAGAATCGCTTTTGTGCAGAAAACAGTAACACTTGTTCAGAACGAAAGAAAGCACAGAGGCCCAGATTTTATGTTGTCCTGGAGAGCTTGCAGAGCACTGGGGAAAGGCAGGCAGAGAATTCCCTGCTAGCACCTTCTCTGTGCCTGGGAAGCAGAAGTGTTCACATTGCTTCGCAGATTCGCTTTTGTGCAGAAAACAGTAACACTTGTTCAGAACGAAAGAAAGCACAGAGCCCCAGATTTTATGTTGTCCTGGAGAGCTTGCAGAGCACTGGGGAAAGGGCAGGCAGAGAATTCCCTGCTAGCACCTTCTCTGTGCCTGGGAAGCAGAAGTGTTCACATTGCTTCGCAGAATCGCTTTTGTGCAGAAAACAGTAACACTTGTTCAGAACGAAAGAAAGCACAGAGCCCCAGATTTTATGTTGTCCTGGAGAGCTTGCAGAGCACTGGGGAAAGGCAGGCAGAGAATTCCCTGCTAGCACCTTCTCTGTGCCTGGAAGCAGAAGTGTTCACTTTGCTTCGCAGAATCGCTTTTGTGCAGAAAACAGTAACACTTGTTCAGAACGAAAGAAAGCACAGAGCCCCAGATTTTATGTTGTCCTGGAGAGCTTGCAGAGCACTGGGGGAAAGGCAGGCAGAGAATTCCCTGCTAGCACCTTCTCTGTGCCTGTTCACTTTTCTTCGCAGAATCGCTTTTGTGCAGAAAACAGTAACACTTGTTCAGAACGAAAGAAAGCACAGAGCCCCAGATTTTATGTTGTCCTGGAGAGCTTGCAGAGCACTGGGGAAAGGCAGGCAGAGAATTCCCTGCTAGCACCTTCTCTGTGCCTGGGAAGCAGAAGTGTTCACATTGCTTCGCAGATTCGCTTTTGTGCAGAAAACAGTAACACTTGTTCAGAACGAAAGAAAGCACAGAGCCCCAGATTTTATGTTGTCCTGGAGAGCTTGCAGAGCACTGGGGAAAGGCAGGCAGAGAATTCCCTGCTAGCACCTTCTCTGTGCCTGGGAAGCAGAAGTGTTCACATTGCTTCGCAGAATCGCTTTTGTGCAGAAAACAGTAACACTTGTTCAGAACGAAAGAAAGCACAGAGGCCCCAGATTTTATGTTGTCCTGGAGAGCTTGCAGAGCACTGGGGAAAGGCAGGCAGAGAATTCCCTGCTAGCACCTTCTCTGTGCCTGGGAAGCAGAAGTGTTCACATTGCTTCGCAGAATCGCTTTTGTGCAGAAAACAGTAACAGTTGTTCAGAACGAAAGAAAGCACAGAGCCCCAGATTTTATGTTGTCCTGGAGAGCTTGCAGAGCACTGGGGAAAGGCAGGCAGAGAATTCCCTGCTAGCACCTTCTCTGTGCCTGGGAAGCAGAAGTGTTCACATTGCTTCGCAGATTCGCTTTTGTGCAGAAAACAGTAACAGTTGTTCAGAACGAAAGAAAGCACAGAGCCCCAGATTTTATGTTGTCCTGGAGAGCTTGCAGAGCACTGGGGAAAGGCAGGCAGAGAATTCCCTGCTAGCACCTTCTCTGTGCCTGGGAAGCAGAAGTGTTCACATTGCTTCGCAGATTCGCTTTTGTGCAGAAAACAGTAACACTTGTTCAGAACGAAAGAAAGCACAGAGCCCCAGATTTTATGTTGTCCTGGAGAGCTTGCAGAGCACTGGGGAAAGGCAGGCAGAGAATTCCCTGCTAGCACCTTCTCTGTGCCTGGAGTTCACTTTTCTTCGCAGAATCGCTTTTGTGCAGAAAACAGTAACACTTGTTCAGAACGAAAGAAAGCACAGAGCCCCAGATTTTATGTTGTCCTGGAGAGCTTGCAGAGCACTGGGGAAAGGCAGGCAGAGAATTCCCTGCTAGCACCTTCTCTGTGCCTGTTCACTTTTCTTCGCAGAATCGCTTTTGTGCAGAAAACAGTAACACTTGTTCAGAACGAAAGAAAGCACAGAGCCCCAGATTTTATGTTGTCCTGGAGAGCTTGCAGAGCACTGGGGAAAGGCAGGCAGAGAATTCCCTGCTAGCACCTTCTCTGTGCCTGGGAAGCAGAAGTGTTCACATTGCTTCGCAGATTCGCTTTTGTGCAGAAAACAGTAACACTTGTTCAGAACGAAAGAAAGCACAGAGCCCCAGATTTTATGTTGTCCTGGAGAGCTTGCAGAGCACTGGGGAAAGGCAGGCAGAGAATTCCCTGCTAGCACCTTCTCTGTGCCTGGGAAGCAGAAGTGTTCACATTGCTTCGCAGAATCGCTTTTGTGCAGAAAAACAGTAACACTTGTTCAGAACGAAAGAAAGCACAGAGGCCCCAGATTTTATGTTGTTCTGGGGAGCTTGCAGAGCACTGGGGAAAGGCAGGCAGAGAATTCCCTGCTAGCACCTTCTCTGTGCCTGGGAAGCAGAAGTGTTCACATTGCTTCGCAGAATCGCTTTTGTGCAGAAAACAGTAACACTTGTTCAGAACGAAAGAAAGCACAGAGCCCCAGATTTTATGTTGTCCTGGAGAGCTTGCAGAGCACTGGGGAAAGGCAGGCAGAGAATTCCCTGCTAGCACCTTCTCTGTGCCTGGGAAGCAGAAGTGTTCACATTGCTTCGCAGATTCGCTTTTGTGCAGAAAACAGTAACACTTGTTCAGAACGAAAGAAAGCACAGAGCCCCAGATTTTATGTTGTCCTGGAGAGCTTGCAGAGCACTGGGGAAAGGCAGGCAGAGAATTCCCTGCTAGCACCTTCTCTGTGCCTGTTCACTTTTCTTCGCAGAATCGCTTTTGTGCAGAAAACAGTAACACTTGTTCAGAACGAAAGAAAGCACAGAGCCCCATATTTGCTGTTGTCCTGGAGAGCTTGCAGAGCACTGGGGAAAGGCAGGCAGAGAATTCCCTGCTAGCACCTTCTCTGTGCCTGGGAAGCAGAAGTGTTCACATTGCTTCGCAGAATCGCTTTTGTGCAGAAAACAGTAACACTTGTTCAGAACGAAAGAAAGCACAGAGGCCCAGATTTTATGTTGTTCTGGGGAGCTTGCAGAGCACTGGGGAAAGGCAGGCAGAGAATTCCCTGCTAGCACCTTCTCTGTGCCTGGGAAGCAGAAGTGTTCACATTGCTTCGCAGAATCGCTTTTGTGCAGAAAACAGTAACACGTTGTTCAGAACGAAAGAAAGCACAGAGCCCCAGATTTTATGTTGTCCTGGAGAGCTTGCAGAGCACTGGGGGAAAGGCAGGCAGAGAATTCCCTGCTAGCACCTTCTCTGTGCCTGGGAAGCAGAAGTGTTCACATTGCTTCGCAGATTCGCTTTTGTGCAGAAAACAGTAACACTTGTTCAGAACGAAAGAAAGCACAGAGCCCCAGATTTTATGTTGTCCTGGAGAGCTTGCAGAGCACTGGGGAAAGGCAGGCAGAGAATTCCCTGCTAGCACCTTCTCTGTGCCTGGGAAGCAGAAGTGTTCACATTGCTTCGCAGATTCGCTTTTGTGCAGAAAACAGTAACACTTGTTCAGAACGAAAGAAAGCACAGAGCCCCAGATTTTATGTTGTCCTGGAGAGCTTGCAGAGCACTGGGGAAAGGCAGGCAGAGAATTCCCTGCTAGCACCTTCTCTGTGCACTGTTCACTTTTCTTCGCAGAATCGCTTTTGTGCAGAAAACAGTAACACTTGTTCAGAACGAAAGAAAGCACAGAGCCCCAGATTTTATGTTGTCCTGGAGAGCTTGCAGAGCACTGGGGAAAAGGCAGGCAGAGAATTCCCTGCTAGCACCTTCTCTGTGCCTGGTTCACTTTTCTTCGCAGAATCGCTTTTGTGCAGAAAACAGTAACACTTGTTCAGAACGAAAGAAAGCACAGAGCCCCAGATTTTATGTTGTCCTGGAGAGCTTGCAGAGCACTGGGGAAAGGCAGGCAGAGAATTCCCTGCTAGCACCTTCTCTGTGCCTGGGAAGCAGAAGTGTTCACATTGCTTCGCAGATTCGCTTTTGTGCAGAAAACAGTAACACTTGTTCAGAACGAAAGAAAGCACAGAGCCCCAGATTTTATGTTGTCCTGGAGAGCTTGCAGAGCACTGGGGAAAGGCAGGCAGAGAATTCCCTGCTAGCACCTTCTCTGTGCCTGGGAAGCAGAAGTGTTCACATTGCTTCGCAGAATCGCTTTTGTGCAGAAAACAGTAACACTTGTTCAGAACGAAAGAAAGCACAGAGGCCCCAGATTTTATGTTGTCTGGGGAGCTTGCAGAGCACTGGGGAAAGGCAGGCAGAGAATTCCCTGCTAGCACCTTCTCTGTGCCTGGGAAGCAGCAGTGTTCACATTGCTTCGCAGAATCGCTTTTGTGCAGAAAACAGTAACACTTGTTCAGAACGAAAGAAAGCACAGAGCCCCAGATTTTATGTTGTCCTGGAGGAGCTTGCAGAGCACTGGGGAAAGGCAGGCAGAGAATTCCCTGCTAGCACCTTCTCTGTGCCTGGGAAGCACAAGTGTTCACATTGCTTCGCAGAATCGCTTTTGTGCAGAAAACAGTAACACTTGTTCAGAACGAAAGAAAGCACAGAGCCCCAGATTTTATGTTGTCCTGGAGAGCTTGCAGAGCACTGGGGAAAGGCAGGCAGAGAATTCCCTGCTAGCACCTTCTCTGTGCCTGACATGTTCACTTTTCTTCGCAGAATCGCTTTTGTGCAGAAAACAGTAACACTTGTTCAGAACGAAAGAAAGCACAGAGCCCCATATTTGATGTTGTCCTGGAGAGCTTGCAGAGCACTGGGGAAAGGCAGGCAGAGAATTCCCTGCTAGCACCTTCTCTGTGCCTGGGAAGCAGAAGTGTTCACATTGCTTCGCAGAATCGCTTTTGTGCAGAAAACAGTAACACTTGTTCAGAACGAAAGAAAGCACAGAGGCCCCAGATTTTATGTTGTCCTGGAGAGCTTGCAGAGCACTGGGGAAAGGCAGGCAGAGAATTCCCTGCTAGCACCTTCTCTGTGCCTGGGAAGCAGAAGTGTTCACATTGCTTCGCAGAATCGCTTTTGTGCAGAAAACAGTAACAGCTTGTTCAGAACGAAAGAAAGCACAGAGCCCCAGATTTTATGTTGTCCTGGAGAGCTTGCAGAGCACTGGGGGAAAGGCAGGCAGAGAATTCCCTGCTAGCACCTTCTCTGTGCCTGGGAAGCAGAAGTGTTCACATTGCTTCGCAGATTCGCTTTTGTGCAGAAAACAGTAACACTTGTTCAGAACGAAAGAAAGCACAGAGCCCCAGATTTTATGTTGTCCTGGAGAGCTTGCAGAGCACTGGGGAAAGGCAGGCAGAGAATTCCCTGCTAGCACCTTCTCTGTGCCTGGGAAGCAGAAGTGTTCACATTGCTTCGCAGATTCGCTTTTGTGCAGAAAACAGTAACACTTGTTCAGAACGAAAGAAAGCACAGAGCCCCAGATTTTATGTTGTCCTGGAGAGCTTGCAGAGCACTGGGGAAAGGCAGGCAGAGAATTCCCTGCTAGCACCTTCTCTGTGCCTGGGAAGCAGAAGTGTTCACATTGCTTCGCAGATTCGCTTTTGTGCAGAAAAACAGTAACACTTGTTCAGAACGAAAGAAAGCACAGAGCCCCAGATTTTATGTTGTCCTGGAGAGCTTGCAGAGCACTGGGGAAAGGCAGGCAGAGAATTCCCTGCTAGCACCTTCTCTGTGCCTGGGAAGCAGAAGTGTTCACATTGCTTCGCAGAATCGCTTTTGTGCAGAAAACAGTAACACTTGTTCAGAACGAAAGAAAGCACAGAGCCCCAGATTTTATGTTGTTCTGGGGAGCTTGCAGAGCACTGGGGAAAGGCAGGCAGAGAATTCCCTGCTAGCACCTTCTCTGTGCCTGGGAAGCAGAAGTGTTCACATTGCTTCGCAGAATCGCTTTTGTGCAGAAAACAGTAACAGCTTGTTCAGAACGAAAGAAAGCACAGAGCCCCAGATTTTATGTTGTCCTGGAGAGCTTGCAGAGCACTGGGGAAAGGCAGGCAGAGAATTCCCTGCTAGCACCTTCTCTGTGCCTGGGAAGCAGAAGTGTTCACATTGCTTCGCAGATTCGCTTTTGTGCAGAAAACAGTAACACTTGTTCAGAACGAAAGAAAGCACAGAGCCCCAGATTTTATGTTGTCCTGGAGAGCTTGCAGAGCACTGGGGAAAGGCAGGCAGAGAATTCCTGCTAGCACCTTCTCTGTGCCTGGGAAGCAGAAGTGTTCACATTGCTTCGCAGAATCGCTTTTGTGCAGAAAACAGTAACACTTGTTCAGAACGAAAGAAAGCACAGAGCCCCAGATTTTATGTTGTCCTGGAGAGCTTGCAGAGCACTGGGAAAGGCAGGCAGAGAATTCCCTGCTAGCACCTTCTCTGTGCCTGGAAGCAGAAGTGTTCACATTGCTTCGCAGATTCGCTTTTGTGCAGAAAACAGTAACACTTGTTCAGAACGAAAGAAA
>NW_027436893.1:0-96000 GCF_047716275.1 Strix uralensis
TTTTCTGCAGAAAACAGTAACACTTGTTCAGAACGAAAGAAAGCACAGAGCCCCAGATTTTATGTTGTCCTGGAGAGCTTGCAGAGCACTGGGGAAAGGCAGGCAGAGAATTCCCTGCTAGCACCTTCTCTGTGCCTGGGAAGCAGAAGTGTTCACATTGCTTGGCAGAATCGCTTTGTGCAGAAAACAGTAACACTTGTTCAGAACGAAAGAAAGCACAGAGCCCCAGATTTTATGTTGTCCTGGAGAGCTTGCAGAGCACTGAGGAAAGGCAGGCAGAGAATTCCCTGCTAGCACCTTCTCTGTGCCTGGGAAGCAGAAGTGTTCACATTGCTTGGCAGAATCGCTTTTGTGCAGAAAACAGTAACAGTTGTTCAGAACGAAAGAAAGCACAGAGCCCCAGATTTTATGTTGTCCTGGAGAGCTTGCAGAGCACTGGGGAAAGGCAGGCAGAGAATTCCCTGCTAGCACCTTCTCTGTGCCTGTTCACATTGCTTCGCAGAATCGCTTTTGTGCAGAAAAGAGTAACACTTGTTCAGAACGAAAGAAAGCACAGAGCCCCAGATTTTATGTTGTCCTGGAGAGCTTGCAGAGCACTGGGGAAAGGCAGGCAGAGAATTCCCTGCTAGCACCTTCTCTGTGCCTGGGAAGCACAAGTGTTCACATTGCTTCGCAGAACCGCTTTTGTGCATAAAACAGTAACACTTGTTCAGAACGAAAGAAATCACAGAGCCCCAGATTTTATGTTGTCCTGGAGAGCTTGCAGAGCACTGGGGAAAGGCAGGCAGAGAATTCCCTGCTAGCACCTTCTCTGTGCCTGGGAAGCACAAGTGTTCACATTGCTTCGCAGAATCGCTTTTGTGCAGAAAACAGTAACACTTGTTCAGAATGAAAGAAAGCACAGAGCCCCAGATTTTATGTTGTCCTGGAGAGCTTGCCGAGCACTGAGGAAAGGCAGGCAGAGAATTCCCTGCTAGCACCTTCTCTGTGCCTGGGAAGCAGAAGTGTTCACATTGCTTGGCAGAATCGCTTTTGTGCAGAAAACAGTAACACTTGTTCAGAACGAAAGAAAGCACAGAGCCCCAGATTTTATGTTGTCCTGGAGAGCTTGCAGAGCACTGGGGAAAGGCAGGCAGAGAATTCCCTGCTAGCACCTTCTCTGTGCCTGTTCACATTGCTTCGCAGAATCGCTTTTGTGCAGAAAACAGTAACACTTGTTCAGAACGAAAGAAAGCACAGAGCCCCAGATTTTATGTTGTCCTGGAGAGCTTGCAGAGCACTGGGGAAAGGCAGGCAGAGAATTCCCTGCTAGCACCTTCTCTGTGCCTGGGAAGCACAAGTGTTCACATTGATTCGCAGAATCGCTTTTGTGCAGAAAACAGTAACACTTGTTCAGAACGAAAGAAAGCACAGAGCCCCAGATTTGCTGTTGTCCTGGAGAGCTTGTAGAGCACTGGGGAAAGGCAGGCAGAGAATTCCCTGCTAGCACCTTCTCTGTGCCTGCTCACATTGCTTGGCAGAATCGCTTTTGTGCAGAAAACAGTAACAGTTGTTCAGAACGAAAGAAAGCACAGAGCCCCAGATTTGCTGTTGTCCTGGAGAGCTTGCAGAGCACTGGGGAAAGGCAGGCAGAGAATTCCCTGCTAGCACCTTCTCTGTGCCTGGGAAGCACAAGTGTTCACATTGCTTCGCAGAATCGCTTTTGTGCAGAAAACAGTAACACTTGTTCAGAACGAAAGAAAGCACAGAGCCCCAGATTTTATGTTGTCCTGGAGAGCTTGCAGAGCACTGAGGAAAGGCAGGCAGAGGATTCCCTGCTAGCACCTTCTCTGTGCCTGTTCACATTGCTTCGCAGAATCGCTTTTGTGCAGAAAACAGTAACACTTGTTCAGAACGAAAGAAAGCACAGAGCCCCAGATTTTATGTTGTCCTGGAGAGCTTGCAGAGCACTGGGGAAAGGCAGGCAGAGAATTCCCTGCCAGCACCTTCTCTGTGCCTGGGAAGCAGAAGTGTTCACATTACTTCGCAGAATCGCTTTTGTGCAGAAAACAGTAACACTTGTTCAGAACGAAAGAAAGCACAGAGCCCCAGATTTTATGTTGTCCTGGAGAGCTTGCAGAGCACTGGGGAAAGGCAGGCAGAGAATTCCCTGCTAGCACCTTCTCTGTGCCTGGGAAGCACAAGTGTTCACATTGCTTCGCAGAATCGCTTTTGTGCAGAAAACAGTAACACTTGTTCAGAATGAAGGAAAGCACAGAACCCCAGATTTTATGTTGTCCTGGAGAGCTTGCAGAGCACTGGGGAAAGGCAGGCAGAGAATTCCCTGCTAGCACCTTCTCTGTGCCTGGGAAGCAGAAGTGTTCACATTGCTTGGCAGAATCGCTTTTGTGCAGAAAACAGTAACACTTGTTCAGAACGAAAGAAAGCACAGAGCCCCAGATTTTATGTTGTCCTGGAGAGCTTGCAGAGCACTGGGGAAAGGCAGGCAGAGAATTCCCTGCTAGCACCTTCTCTGTGCCTGGGAAGCACAAGTGTTCACATTGCTTGGCAGAATCGCTTTTGTGCAGAAAACAGTAACACTTGTTCAGAACGAAAGAAAGCACAGAGCCCCAGATTTGCTGTTGTCCTGGAGAGCTTGCAGAGCACTGGGGAAAGGCAGGCAGAGAATTCCCTGCTAGCACCTTCTCTGTGCCTGTTCACATTGCTTGGCAGAATCGCTTTTGTGCAGAAAACAGTAACACTTGTTCAGAACGAAAGAAAGCACAGAGCCCCAGATTTTATGTTGTCCTGGAGAGCTTGCAGAGCACTGGGGAAAGGCAGGCAGAGAATTCCCTGCTAGCACCTTCTCTGTGCCTGGGAAGCACAAGTGTTCACATTGCTTCGCAGAATCGCTTTTGTGCAGAAAACAGTAACACTTGTTCAGAACGAAAGAAAGCACAGAGCCCCAGATTTTATGTTGTCCTGGAGAGCTTGCAGAGCACTGGGGAAAGGCAGGCAGAGAATTCCCTGCTAGCACCTTCTCTGTGCCTGTTCACATTGCTTCGCAGAATCGCTTTTGTGCAGAAAACAGTAACACTTGTTCAGAACGAAAGAAAGCACAGAGCCCCAGATTTTATGTTGTCCTGGAGAGCTTGCAGAGCACTGGGGAAAGGTAGGCAGAGAATTCCCTGCTAGCACCTTCTCTGTGCCTGGGAAGCACAAGTGTTCACATTGCTTCGCAGAACCGCTTTTGTGCAGAAAACAGTAACACTTGTTCAGAACGAAAGAAAGCACAGAGCCCCAGATTTTATGTTGTCCTGGAGAGCTTGCAGAGCACTGGGGAAAGGCAGGCAGAGAATTCCCTGCTAGCACCTTCTCTGTGCCTGTTCACATTGCTTCGCAGAATCGCTTTTGTGCAGAAAACAGTAACACTTGTTCAGAACGAAAGAAAGCACACAGCCCCAGATTTTATGTTGTCCTGGAGAGCTTGCAGAGCACTGGGGAAAGGTAGGCAGAGAATTCCCTGCTAGCACCTTCTCTGTGCCTGGGAAGCACAAGTGTTCACATTGCTTCGCAGAACCGCTTTTGTGCAGAAAACAGTAACACTTGTTCAGAATGAAGGAAAGCACAGAACCCCAGATTTTATGTTGTCCTGGAGAGCTTGCAGAGCACTGGGGAAAGGCAGGCAGAGAATTCCCTGCTAGCACCTTCTCTGTGCCTGTTCACATTGCTTCGCAGAATCGCTTTTGTGCAGAAAACAGTAACACTTGTTCAGAACGAAAGACAGCACAGAGCCCCAGATTTTATGTTGTCCTGGAGAGCTTGCAGAGCACTGGGGAAAGGCAGGCAGAGAATTCCCTGCTAGCACCTTCTCTGTGCCTGGGAAGCAGAAGTGTTCACATTGCTTGGCAGAATCGCTTTTGTGCAGAAAACAGTAACACTTGTTCAGAACGAAAGAAAGCACAGAGCCCCAGATTTGCTGTTGTCCTGGAGAGCTTGCAGAGCACTGGGGAAAGGCAGGCAGAGAATTCCCTGCTAGCACCTTCTCTGTGCCTGGGAAGCACAAGTGTTCACATTGCTTCGCAGAATCGCTTTTGTGCAGAAAACAGTAACACTTGTTCAGAACGAAAGAAAGCACAGAGCCCCAGATTTTATGTTGTCCTGGAGAGCTTGCAGAGCACTGAGGAAAGGCAGGCAGAGAATTCCCTGCTAGCACCTTCTCTGTGCCTGGGAAGCAGAAGTGTTCACATTGCTTGGCAGAATCGCTTTTGTGCAGAAAACAGTAACACTTGTTCAGAACGAAAGAAAGCACAGAGCCCCAGATTTTATGTTGTCCTGGAGAGCTTGCAGAGCACTGGGGAAAGGCAGGCAGAGAATTCCCTGCTAGCACCTTCTCTGTGCCTGGGAAGCACAAGTGTTCACATTGCTTCGCAGAATCGCTTTTGTGCAGAAAACAGTAACACTTGTTCAGAACGAAAGAAAGCACAGAGCCCCAGATTTTATGTTGTCCTGGAGAGCTTGCAGAGCACTGAGGAAAGGCAGGCAGAGAATTCCCTGCTAGCACCTTCTCTGTGCCTGGGAAGCAGAAGTGTTCACATTGCTTGGCAGAATCGCTTTTGTGCAGAAAGCAGTAACACTTGTTCAGAACGAAAGAAAGCACAGAGCCCCAGATTTTATGTTGTCCTGGAGAGCTTGCAGAGCACTGGGGAAAGGCAGGCAGAGAATTCCCTGCTAGCACCTTCTCTGTGCCTGTTCACATTGCTTCGCAGAATCGCTTTTGTGCAGAAAACAGTAACACTTGTTCAGAACGAAAGAAAGCACAGAGCCCCAGATTTTATGTTGTCCTGGAGAGCTTGCAGAGCACTGGGGAAAGGCAGGCAGAGAATTCCCTGCTAGCACCTTCTCTGTGCCTGGGAAGCACAAGTGTTCACATTACTTCGCAGAATCGCTTTTGTGCAGAAAACAGTAACACTTGTTCAGAACGAAAGAAAGCACACAGCCCCAGATTTTATGTTGTCCTGGAGAGCTTGCAGAGCACTGGGGAAAGGCAGGCAGAGAATTCCCTGCTAGCACCTTCTCTGTGCCTGTTCACATTGCTTCGCAGAATCGCTTTTGTGCAGAAAACAGTAACACTTGTTCAGAACGAAAGAAAGCACAGAGCCCCAGATTTTATGTTGTCCTGGAGAGCTTGCAGAGCACTGGGGAAAGGTAGGCAGAGAATTCCCTGCTAGCACCTTCTCTGTGCCTGGGAAGCACAAGTGTTCACATTGCTTCGCAGAATCGCTTTTGTGCAGAAAACAGTAACACTTGTTCAGAATGAAGGAAAGCACAGAACCCCAGATTTTATGTTGTCCTGGAGAGCTTGCAGAGCACTGGGGAAAGGCAGGCAGAGAATTCCCTGCTAGCACCTTCTCTGTGCCTGTTCACATTGCTTGGCAGAATCGCTTTTGTGCAGAAAACAGTAACACTTGTTCAGAACGAAAGACAGCACAGAGCCCCAGATTTTATGTTGTCCTGGAGAGCTTGCAGAGCACTGGGGAAAGGCAGGCAGAGAATTCCCTGCTAGCACCTTCTCTGTGCCTGGGAAGCAGAAGTGTTCACATTGCTTCGCAGAATCGCTTTTGTGCAGAAAACAGTAACACTTGTTCAGAACGAAAGAAAGCACAGAGCCCCAGATTTGCTGTTGTCCTGGAGAGCTTGCAGAGCACTGGGGAAAGGCAGGCAGAGAATTCCCTGCTAGCACCTTCTCTGTGCCTGTTCACATTGCTTCGCAGAATCGCTTTTGTGCAGAAAACAGTAACACTTGTTCAGAACGAAAGAAAGCACAGAGCCCCAGATTTTATGTTGTCCTGGAGAGCTTGCAGAGCACTGGGGAAAGGCAGGCAGAGAATTCCCTGCTAGCACCTTCTCTGTGCCTGGGAAGCACAAGTGTTCACATTGCTTCGCAGAATCGCTTTTGTGCAGAAAACAGTAACACTTGTTCAGAACGAAAGAAATCACAGAGCCCCAGATTTTATGTTGTCCTGGAGAGCTTGCAGAGCACTGGGGAAAGGCAGGCAGAGAATTCCCTGCTAGCACCTTCTCTGTGCCTGGGAAGCACAAGTGTTCACATTGCTTCGCAGAATCGCTTTTGTGCAGAAAACAGTAACACTTGTTCAGAACGAAAGAAAGCACAGAGCCCCAGATTTGCTGTTGTCCTGGAGAGCTTGCAGAGCACTGGGGAAAGGCAGGCAGAGAATTCCCTGCTAGCACCTTCTCTGTGCCTGGGAAGCACAAGTGTTCACATTGCTTCGCAGAACCGCTTTTGTGCAGAAAACAGTAACACTTGTTCAGAAATAAAGAAAGCACAGAGCCCCAGATTTTATGTTGTCCTGGAGAGCTTGCAGAGCACTGAGGAAAGGCAGGCAGAGAATTCCCTGCTAGCACCTTCTCTGTGCCTGGGAAGCAGAAGTGTTCACATTGCTTCGCAGAATCGCTTTTGTGCAGAAAACAGTAACAGTTGTTCAGAACGAAAGAAAGCACAGAGCCCCAGATTTGCTGTTGTCCTGGAGAGCTTGCAGAGCACTGGGGAAAGGCAGGCAGAGAATTCCCTGCTAGCACCTTCTCTGTGCCTGTTCACATTGCTTCGCAGAATCGCTTTTGTGCAGAAAACAGTAACACTTGTTCAGAACGAAAGAAAGCACAGAGCCCCAGATTTTATGTTGTCCTGGAGAGCTTGCCGAGCACTGAGGAAAGGCAGGCAGAGAATTCCCTGCTAGCACCTTCTCTGTGCCTGTTCACATTGCTTCGCAGAATCGCTTTTGTGCAGAAAACAGTAACACTTGTTCAGAACGAAAGAAAGCACAGAGCCCCAGATTTTATGTTGTCCTGGAGAGCTTGCAGAGCACTGAGGAAAGGCAGGCAGAGACTTCCCTGCTAGCACCTTCTCTGTGCCTGGGAAGCAGAAGTGTTCACATTGCTTCGCAGAATCGCTTTTGTGCAGAAAACAGTAACACTTGTTCAGAACGAAAGAAAGCACAGAGCCCCAGATTTTATGTTGTCCTGGAGAGCTTGCAGAGCACTGAGGAAAGGCAGGCAGAGAATTCCCTGCTAGCACCTTCTCTGTGCCTGGGAAGCACAAGTGTTCACAGTGCTTGGCAGAATCGCTTTTGTGCAGAAAACAGTAACACTTGTTCAGAACGAAAGAAAGCACAGAGCCCCAGATTTTATGTTGTCCTGGAGAGCTTGCCGAGCACTGAGGAAAGGCAGGCAGAGAATTCCCTGCTAGCACCTTCTCTGTGCCTGGGAAGCAGAAGTGTTCACATTGCTTGGCAGAATCGCTTTTGTGCAGAAAACAGTAACACTTGTTCAGAACGAAAGAAAGCACAGAGCCCCAGATTTTATGTTGTCCTGGAGAGCTTGCAGAGCACTGGGGAAAGGCAGGCAGAGAATTCCCTGCTAGCACCTTCTCTGTGCCTGGGAAGCAGAAGTGTTCACATTGCTTCGCAGAATCGCTTTTGTGCAGAAAACAGTAACACTTGTTCAGAACGAAAGAAAGCACAGAGCCCCAGATTTTATGTTGTCCTGGAGAGCTTGCAGAGCACTGGGGAAAGGCAGGCAGAGAATTCCCTGCTAGCACCTTCTCTGTGCCTGGGAAGCACAAGTGTTCACATTGCTTTGCAGAATCGCTTTTGTGCAGAAAACAGTAACACTTGTTCAGAACGAAAGAAAGCACAGAGCCCCAGATTTTATGTTGTCCTGGAGAGCTTGCAGAGCACTGGGGAAAGGCAGGCAGAGAATTCCCTGCTAGCACCTTCTCTGTGCCTGTTCACATTGCTTCGCAGAATCGCTTTTCTGCAGAAAACAGTAACACTTGTTCAGAACGAAAGAAAGCACAGAGCCCCAGATTTTATGTTGTCCTGGAGAGCTTGCAGAGCACTGGGGAAAGGCAGGCAGAGAATTCCCTGCTAGCACCTTCTCTGTGCCTGGGAAGCACAAGTGTTCACATTGCTTGGCAGAATCGCTTTTGTGCAGAAAACAGTAACACTTGTTCAGAACGAAAGAAAGCACAGAGCCCCAGATTTTATGTTGTCCTGGAGAGCTTGCAGAGCACTGGGGAAAGGCAGGCAGAGAATTCCCTGCTAGCACCTTCTCTGTGCCTGTTCACATTGCTTCGCAGAATCGCTTTTGTGCAGAAAAGAGTAACACTTGTTCAGAACGAAAGAAAGCACAGAGCCCCAGATTTTATGTTGTCCTGGAGAGCTTGCAGAGCACTGGGGAAAGGCAGGCAGAGAATTCCCTGCTAGCACCTTCTCTGTGCCTGGGAAGCACAAGTGTTCACATTGCTTCGCAGAACCGCTTTTGTGCAGAAAACAGTAACACTTGTTCAGAATGAAAGAAAGCACAGAGCCCCAGATTTTATGTTGTCCTGGAGAGCTTGCCGAGCACTGAGGAAAGGCAGGCAGAGAATTCCCTGCTAGCACCTTCTCTGTGCCTGGGAAGCAGAAGTGTTCACATTGCTTGGCAGAATCGCTTTTGTGCAGAAAACAGTAACACTTGTTCAGAACGAAAGAAAGCACAGAGCCCCAGATTTTATGTTGTCCTGGAGAGCTTGCAGAGCACTGGGGAAAGGCAGGCAGAGAATTCCCTGCTAGCACCTTCTCTGTGCCTGTTCACATTGCTTCGCAGAATCGCTTTTGTGCAGAAAACAGTAACACTTGTTCAGAACGAAAGAAAGCACAGAGCCCCAGATTTTATGTTGTCCTGGAGAGCTTGCAGAGCACTGGGGAAAGGCAGGCAGAGAATTCCCTGCTAGCACCTTCTCTGTGCCTGGGAAGCACAAGTGTTCACATTGCTTGGCAGAATCGCTTTTGTGCAGAAAACAGTAACACTTGTTCAGAACGAAAGAAAGCACAGAGCCCCAGATTTGCTGTTGTCCTGGAGAGCTTGTAGAGCACTGGGGAAAGGCAGGCAGAGAATTCCCTGCTAGCACCTTCTCTGTGCCTGCTCACATTGCTTGGCAGAATCGCTTTTGTGCAGAAAACAGTAACAGTTGTTCAGAACGAAAGAAAGCACAGAGCCCCAGATTTTATGTTGTCCTGGAGAGCTTGCAGAGCACTGGGGAAAGGCAGGCAGAGAATTCCCTGCTAGCACCTTCTCTGTGCCTGGGAAGCACAAGTGTTCACATTGCTTGGCAGAATCGCTTTTGTGCAGAAAACAGTAACACTTGTTCAGAACGAAAGAAAGCACAGAGCCCCAGATTTTATGTTGTCCTGGAGAGCTTGCAGAGCACTGAGGAAAGGCAGGCAGAGGATTCCCTGCTAGCACCTTCTCTGTGCCTGTTCACATTGCTTCGCAGAATCGCTTTTGTGCAGAAAACAGTAACACTTGTTCAGAACGAAAGAAAGCACAGAGCCCCAGATTTTATGTTGTCCTGGAGAGCTTGCAGAGCACTGGGGAAAGGCAGGCAGAGAATTCCCTGCCAGCACCTTCTCTGTGCCTGGGAAGCAGAAGTGTTCACATTACTTCGCAGAATCGCTTTTGTGCAGAAAACAGTAACACTTGTTCAGAACGAAAGAAAGCACAGAGCCCCAGATTTTATGTTGTCCTGGAGAGCTTGCAGAGCACTGGGGAAAGGCAGGCAGAGAATTCCCTGCTAGCACCTTCTCTGTGCCTGTTCACATTGCTTCGCAGAATCGCTTTTGTGCAGAAAACAGTAACACTTGTTCAGAACGAAAGAAAGCACAGAGCCCCAGATTTTATGTTGTCCTGGAGAGCTTGCAGAGCACTGGGGAAAGGCAGGCAGAGAATTCCCTGCTAGCACCTTCTCTGTGCCTGGGAAGCACAAGTGTTCACATTGCTTGGCAGAATCGCTTTTGTGCAGAAAACAGTAACACTTGTTCAGAACGAAAGAAAGCACAGAGCCCCAGATTTGCTGTTGTCCTGGAGAGCTTGTAGAGCACTGGGGAAAGGCAGGCAGAGAATTCCCTGCTAGCACCTTCTCTGTGCCTGCTCACATTGCTTGGCAGAATCGCTTTTGTGCAGAAAACAGTAACAGTTGTTCAGAACGAAAGAAAGCACAGAGCCCCAGATTTGCTGTTGTCCTGGAGAGCTTGCAGAGCACTGGGGAAAGGCAGGCAGAGAATTCCCTGCTAGCACCTGCTCTGTGCCTGGGAAGCACAAGTGTTCACATTGCTTCGCAGAATCGCTTTTGTGCAGAAAACAGTAACACTTGTTCAGAACGAAAGAAAGCACAGAGCCCCAGATTTTATGTTGTCCTGGAGAGCTTGCAGAGCACTGAGGAAAGGCAGGCAGAGGATTCCCTGCTAGCACCTTCTCTGTGCCTGTTCACATTGCTTCGCAGAATCGCTTTTGTGCAGAAAACAGTAACACTTGTTCAGAACGAAAGAAAGCACAGAGCCCCAGATTTTATGTTGTCCTGGAGAGCTTGCAGAGCACTGGGGAAAGGCAGGCAGAGAATTCCCTGCCAGCACCTTCTCTGTGCCTGGGAAGCAGAAGTGTTCACATTACTTCGCAGAATCGCTTTTGTGCAGAAAACAGTAACACTTGTTCAGAACGAAAGAAAGCACAGAGCCCCAGATTTTATGTTGTCCTGGAGAGCTTGCAGAGCACTGGGGAAAGGCAGGCAGAGAATTCCCTGCTAGCACCTTCTCTGTGCCTGGGAAGCACAAGTGTTCACATTGCTTCGCAGAATCGCTTTTGTGCAGAAAACAGTAGCACTTGTTCATAATGAAGGAAAGCACAGAACCCCAGATTTTATGTTGTCCTGGAGAGCTTGCAGAGCACTGGGGAAAGGCAGGCAGAGAATTCCCTGCTAGCACCTTCTCTGTGCCTGGGAAGCAGAAGTGTTCACATTGCTTGGCAGAATCGCTTTTGTGCAGAAAACAGTAACAGTTGTTCAGAACGAAAGAAAGCACAGAGCCCCAGATTTGCTGTTGTCCTGGAGAGCTTGCAGAGCACTGGGGAAAGGCAGGCAGAGAATTCCCTGCTAGCACCTTCTCTGTGCCTGTTCACATTGCTTCGCAGAATCGCTTTTGTGCAGAAAACAGTAACACTTGTTCAGAACGAAAGAAAGCACAGAGCCCCAGATTTGCTGTTGTCCTGGAGAGCTTGCAGAGCACTGGGGAAAGGCAGGCAGAGAATTCCCTGCTAGCACCTTCTCTGTGCCTGGGAAGCAGAAGTGTTCACATTGCTTCGCAGAATCGCTTTTGTGCAGAAAACTGTAACACTTGTTCAGAATGAAAGAAAGCACAGAGCCCCAGATTTTATGTTGTCCTGGAGAGCTTGCAGAGCACTGGGGAAAGGCAGGCAGAGAATTCCCTGCTAGCACCTTCTCTGTGCCTGGGAAGCACAAGTGTTCACATTACTTCGCAGAATCGCTTTTGTGCAGAAAACAGTAACACTTGTTCAGAACGAAAGAAAGCACACAGCCCCAGATTTTATGTTGTCCTGGAGAGCTTGCAGAGCACTGGGGAAAGGCAGGCAGAGAATTCCCTGCTAGCACCTTCTCTGTGCCTGTTCACATTGCTTCGCAGAATCGCTTTTGTGCAGAAAACAGTAACACTTGTTCAGAACGAAAGAAAGCACAGAGCCCCAGATTTTATGTTGTCCTGGAGAGCTTGCAGAGCACTGGGGAAAGGTAGGCAGAGAATTCCCTGCTAGCACCTTCTCTGTGCCTGGGAAGCACAAGTGTTCACATTGCTTCGCAGAATCGCTTTTGTGCAGAAAACAGTAACACTTGTTCAGAATGAAGGAAAGCACAGAACCCCAGATTTTATGTTGTCCTGGAGAGCTTGCACAGCACTGGGGAAAGGCAGGCAGAGAATTCCCTGCTAGCACCTTCTCTGTGCCTGTTCACATTGCTTCGCAGAATCGCTTTTGTGCAGAAAACAGTAACACTTGTTCAGAACGAAAGACAGCACAGAGCCCCAGATTTTATGTTGTCCTGGAGAGCTTGCAGAGCACTGGGGAAAGGCAGGCAGAGAATTCCCTGCTAGCACCTTCTCTGTGCCTGGGAAGCACAAGTGTTCACATTGCTTGGCAGAATCGCTTTTGTGCAGAAAACAGTAACACTTGTTCAGAACGAAAGAAAGCACAGAGCCCCAGATTTTATGTTGTCCTGGAGAGCTTGCAGAGCACTGGGGAAAGGCAGGCAGAGAATTCCCTGCTAGCACCTTCTCTGTGCCTGGGAAGCAGAAGTGTTCACATTGCTTGGCAGAATCGCTTTTGTGCAGAAAACAGTAACACTTGTTCAGAACGAAAGAAAGCACAGAGCCCCAGATTTGCTGTTGTCCTGGAGAGCTTGCAGAGCACTGGGGAAAGGCAGGCAGAGAATTCCCTGCTAGCACCTTCTCTGTGCCTGTTCACATTGCTTCGCAGAATCGCTTTTGTGCAGAAAACAGTAACACTTGTTCAGAACGAAAGAAATCACAGAGCCCCAGATTTTATGTTGTCCTGGAGAGCTTGCAGAGCACTGGGGAAAGGCAGGCAGAGAATTCCCTGCTAGCACCTTCTCTGTGCCTGGGAAGCACAAGTGTTCACATTGCTTCGCAGAATCGCTTTTGTGCAGAAAACAGTAACACTTGTTCAGAATGAAGGAAAGCACAGAACCCCAGATTTTATGTTGTCCTGGAGAGCTTGCACAGCACTGGGGAAAGGCAGGCAGAGAATTCCCTGCTAGCACCTTCTCTGTGCCTGTTCACATTGCTTCGCAGAATCGCTTTTGTGCAGAAAACAGTAACACTTGTTCAGAACGAAAGACAGCACAGAGCCCCAGATTTTATGTTGTCCTGGAGAGCTTGCAGAGCACTGGGGAAAGGCAGGCAGAGAATTCCCTGCTAGCACCTTCTCTGTGCCTGGGAAGCACAAGTGTTCACATTGCTTGGCAGAATCGCTTTTGTGCAGAAAACAGTAACACTTGTTCAGAACGAAAGAAAGCACAGAGCCCCAGATTTTATGTTGTCCTGGAGAGCTTGCAGAGCACTGGGGAAAGGCAGGCAGAGAATTCCCTGCTAGCACCTTCTCTGTGCCTGGGAAGCAGAAGTGTTCACATTGCTTGGCAGAATCGCTTTTGTGCAGAAAACAGTAACACTTGTTCAGAACGAAAGAAAGCACAGAGCCCCAGATTTGCTGTTGTCCTGGAGAGCTTGCAGAGCACTGGGGAAAGGCAGGCAGAGAATTCCCTGCTAGCACCTTCTCTGTGCCTGTTCACATTGCTTCGCAGAATCGCTTTTGTGCAGAAAACAGTAACACTTGTTCAGAACGAAAGAAATCACAGAGCCCCAGATTTTATGTTGTCCTGGAGAGCTTGCAGAGCACTGGGGAAAGGCAGGCAGAGAATTCCCTGCTAGCACCTTCTCTGTGCCTGGGAAGCAGAAGTGTTCACATTGCTTCGCAGAATCGCTTTTGTGCAGAAAACAGTAACACTTGTTCAGAACGAAAGAAAGCACAGAGCCCCAGATTTTATGTTGTCCTGGAGAGCTTGCAGAGCAGTGAGGAAAGGCAGGCAGAGAATTCCCTGCTAGCACCTTCTCTGTGCCTGGGAAGCAGAAGTGTTCACATTGCTTGGCAGAATCGCTTTTGTGCAGAAAACAGTAACACTTGTTCAGAACGAAAGAAAGCACAGAGCCCCAGATTTTATGTTGTCCTGGAGAGCTTGCAGAGCACTGGGGAAAGGCAGGCAGAGAATTCCCTGCTAGCACCTTCTCTGTGCCTGGGAAGCACAAGTGTTCACATTGCTTGTCAGAACCGCTTTTGTGCAGAAAACAGTAACACTTGTTCAGAAAGAAAGAAAGCACAGAGCCCCAGATTTTATGTTGTCCTGGAGAGCTTGCAGAGCACTGGGGAAAGGCAGGCAGAGAATTCCCTGCTAGCACCTTCTCTGTGCCTGGGAAGCACAAGTGTTCATATTGCTTCGCAGAATCGCTTTTGTGCAGAAAACAGTAACACTTGTTCAGAATGAAAGAAAGCACAGAACCCCAGATTTTATGTTGTCCTGGAGAGCTTGCAGAGCACTGAGGAAAGGCAGGCAGAGAATTCCCTGCTAGCACCTTCTCTGTGCCTGTTCACATTGCTTGGCAGAATCGCTTTTGTGCAGAAAACAGTAACACTTGTTCAGAACGAAAGAAAGCACAGAGCCCCAGATTTTATGTTGTCCTGGAGAGCTTGCAGAGCACTGGGGAAAGGCAGGCAGAGAATTCCCTGCTAGCACCTTCTCTGTGCCTGTTCACATTGCTTCGCAGAATCGCTTTTGTGCAGAAAACAGTAACACTTGTTCAGAACGAAAGAAAGCACAGAGCCCCAGATTTGCTGTTGTCCTGGAGAGCTTGCAGAGCACTGAGGAAAGGCAGGCAGAGAATTCCCTGCTAGCACCTTCTCTGTGCCTGGGAAGCACAAGTGTTCACAGTGCTTGGCAGAATCGCTTTTGTGCAGAAAACAGTAACACTTGTTCAGAACGAAAGAAAGCACAGAGCCCCAGATTTTATGTTGTCCTGGAGAGCTTGCAGAGCACTGAGGAAAGGCAGGCAGAGAATTCCCTGCTAGCACCTTCTCTGTGCCTGGGAAGCAGAAGTGTTCACATTGCTTGGCAGAATCGCTTTTGTGCAGAAAACAGTAACACTTGTTCAGAACGAAAGAAAGCACAGAGCCCCAGATTTGCTGTTGTCCTGGAGAGCTTGCAGAGCACTGGGGAAAGGCAGGCAGAGAATTCCCTGCTAGCACCTTCTCTGTGCCTGAGAAGCACAAGTGTTCACATTGCTTCGCAGAACCGCTTTTGTGCAGAAAACAGTAACACTTGTTCAGAACGAAAGAAATCACAGAGCCCCAGATTTTATGTTGTCCTGGAGAGCTTGCAGAGCACTGGGGAAAGGCAGGCAGAGAATTCCCTGCTAGCACCTTCTCTGTGCCTGGGAAGCACAAGTGTTCACATTGCTTCGCAGAATCGCTTTTGTGCAGAAAACAGTAACACTTGTTCAGAACGAAAGAAAGCACAGAGCCCCAGATTTTATGTTGTCCTGGAGAGCTTGCAGAGCACTGGGGAAAGGCAGGCAGAGAATTCCCTGCTAGCACCTTCTCTGTGCCTGGGAAGCACAAGTGTTCACATTGCTTGGCAGAATCGCTTTTGTGCAGAAAACAGTAACACTTGTTCAGAACGAAAGAAAGCACAGAGCCCCAGATTTTATGTTGTCCTGGAGAGCTTGCAGAGCACTGGGGAAAGGCAGGCAGAGAATTCCCTGCTAGCACCTTCTCTGTGCCTGGGAAGCAGAAGTGTTCACATTGCTTGGCAGAATCGCTTTTGTGCAGAAAACAGTAACACTTGTTCAGAACGAAAGAAAGCACAGAGCCCCAGATTTGCTGTTGTCCTGGAGAGCTTGCAGAGCACTGGGGAAAGGCAGGCAGAGAATTCCCTGCTAGCACCTTCTCTGTGCCTGTTCACATTGCTTCGCAGAATCGCTTTTGTGCAGAAAACAGTAACACTTGTTCAGAACGAAAGAAAGCACAGAGCCCCAGATTTTATGTTGTCCTGGAGAGCTTGCAGAGCACTGGGGAAAGGCAGGCAGAGAATTCCCTGCTAGCACCTTCTCTGTGCCTGGGAAGCAGAAGTGTTCACATTGCTTCGCAGAATCGCTTTTGTGCAGAAAACAGTAACACTTGTTCAGAACGAAAGAAAGCACAGAGCCCCAGATTTTATGTTGTCCTGGAGAGCTTGCAGAGCACTGGGGAAAGGCAGGCAGAGAATTCCCTGCTAGCACCTTCTCTGTGCCTGTTCACATTGCTTCGCAGAATCGCTTTTGTGCAGAAAACAGTAACACTTGTTCAGAACGAAAGAAAGCACAGAGCCCCAGATTTGCTGTTGTCCTGGAGAGCTTGCAGAGCACTGAGGAAAGGCAGGCAGAGAATTCCCTGCTAGCACCTTCTCTGTGCCTGGGAAGCACAAGTGTTCACAGTGCTTGGCAGAATCGCTTTTGTGCAGAAAACAGTAACACTTGTTCAGAACGAAAGAAAGCACAGAGCCCCAGATTTGCTGTTGTCCTGGAGAGCTTGCAGAGCACTGGGGAAAGGCAGGCAGAGAATTCCCTGCTAGCACCTTCTCTGTGCCTGAGAAGCACAAGTGTTCACATTGCTTCGCAGAACCGCTTTTGTGCAGAAAACAGTAACACTTGTTCAGAACGAAAGAAATCACAGAGCCCCAGATTTTATGTTGTCCTGGAGAGCTTGCAGAGCACTGGGGAAAGGCAGGCAGAGAATTCCCTGCTAGCACCTTCTCTGTGCCTGGGAAGCACAAGTGTTCACATTGCTTCGCAGAATCGCTTTTGTGCAGAAAACAGTAACACTTGTTCAGAACGAAAGAAAGCACAGAGCCCCAGATTTTATGTTGTCCTGGAGAGCTTGCAGAGCACTGGGGAAAGGCAGGCAGAGAATTCCCTGCTAGCACCTTCTCTGTGCCTGGGAAGCACAAGTGTTCACATTGCTTGGCAGAATCGCTTTTGTGCAGAAAACAGTAACACTTGTTCAGAACGAAAGAAAGCACAGAGCCCCAGATTTTATGTTGTCCTGGAGAGCTTGCAGAGCACTGGGGAAAGGCAGGCAGAGAATTCCCTGCTAGCACCTTCTCTGTGCCTGTTCACATTGCTTCGCAGAATCGCTTTTGTGCAGAAAACAGTAACACTTGTTCAGAACGAAAGAAAGCACAGAGCCCCAGATTTTATGTTGTCCTGGAGAGCTTGCAGAGCACTGGGGAAAGGCAGGCAGAGAATTCCCTGCTAGCACCTTCTCTGTGCCTGGGAAGCACAAGTGTTCACATTGCTTGGCAGAATCGCTTTTGTGCAGAAAACAGTAACACTTGTTCAGAACGAAAGAAAGCACAGAGCCCCAGATTTTATGTTGTCCTGGAGAGCTTGCAGAGCACTGAGGAAAGGCAGGCAGAGAATTCCCTGCTAGCACCTTCTCTGTGCCTGTTCACATTGCTTCGCAGAATCGCTTTTGTGCAGAAAACAGTAACACTTGTTCAGAACGAAAGAAAGCACAGAGCCCCAGATTTTATGTTGTCCTGGAGAGCTTGCAGAGCACTGGGGAAAGGCAGGCAGAGAATTCCCTGCTAGCACCTTCTCTGTGCCTGGGAAGCACAAGTGTTCACATTGCTTCGCAAAACCGCTTTTGTGCAGAAAACAGTAACACTTGTTCAGAACGAAAGAAAGCACAGAGCCCCAGATTTGCTGTTGTCCTGGAGAGCTAGCAGAGCACTGGGGAAAGGCAGGCAGAGAATTCCCTGCTAGCACCTTCTCTGTGCCTGGGAAGCACAAGTGTTCACATTGCTTCGCAGAATCGCTTTTGTGCAGAAAACAGTAACACTTGTTCAGAACGAAAGAAAGCACAGAGCCCCAGATTTTATGTTGTCCTGGAGAGCTTGCAGAGCACTGAGGAAAGGCAGGCAGAGAATTCCCTGCTAGCACCTTCTCTGTGCCTGGGAAGCACAAGTGTTCACATTGCTTGGCAGAATCGCTTTTTGCAGAAAACAGTAACACTTGTTCAGAACGAAAGAAAGCACAGAGCCCCAGATTTTATGTTGTCCTGGAGAGCTTGCAGAGCACTGGGGAAAGGCAGGCAGAGAATTCCCTGCTAGCACCTTCTCTGTGCCTGTTCACATTGCTTCGCAGAATCGCTTTTGTGCAGAAAACAGTAACACTTGTTCAGAACGAAAGAAAGCACAGAGCCCCAGATTTTATGTTGTCCTGGAGAGCGTGCAGAGCACTGGGGAAAGGCAGGCAGAGAATTCCCTGCTAGCACCTTCTCTGTGCCTGGGAAGCAGAAGTGTTCACATTGCTTCGCAGAATCGCTTTTGTGCAGAAAACAGTAACACTTGTTCAGAACGAAAGAAAGCACAGAGCCCCAGATTTGCTGTTGTCCTGGAGAGCTTGTAGAGCACTGGGGAAAGGCAGGCAGAGAATTCCCTGCTAGCACATTCTCTGTGCCTGGGAAGCACAAGTGTTCACATTGCTTCGCAGAATCGCTTTTGTGCAGAAAACAGTAACACTTGTTCAGAACGAAAGAAAGCACAGAGCCCCAGATTTTATGTTGTCCTGGAGAGCTTGCAGAGCACTGGGGAAAGGCAGGCAGAGAATTCCCTGCTAGCACCTTCTCTGTGCCTGGGAAGCACAAGTGTTCACATTGCTTGGCAGAATCGCTTTTGTGCAGAAAACTGTAACACTTGTTCAGAACGAAAGAAAGCACAGAGCCCCAGATTTGCTGTTGTCCTGGAGAGCTTGCAGAGCACTGGGGAAAGGCAGGCAGAGAATTCCCTGCTAGCACCTTCTCTGTGCCTGTTCACATTGCTTCACAGAATCGCTTTTGTGCAGAAAACAGTAACAGTTGTTCAGAACGAAAGAAAGCACAGAGCCCCAGATTTTATGTTGTCCTGGAGAGCTTGCAGAGCACTGAGGAAAGGCAGGCAGAGAATTCCCTGCTAGCACCTTCTCTGTGCCTGGGAAGCAGAAGTGTTCACATTGCTTCGCAGAATCGCTTTTGTGCAGAAAACAGTAACACTTGTTCAGAACGAAAGAAAGCACAGAGCCCCAGATTTGCTGTTGTCCTGGAGAGCTTGTAGAGCACTGGGGAAAGGCAGGCAGAGAATTCCCTGCTAGCACATTCTCTGTGCCTGGGAAGCACAAGTGTTCACATTGCTTCGCAGAATCGCTTTTGTGCAGAAAACAGTAACACTTGTTCAGAACGAAAGAAAGCACAGAGCCCCAGATTTTATGTTGTCCTGGAGAGCTTGCAGAGCACTGGGGAAAGGCAGGCAGAGAATTCCCTGCTAGCACCTTCTCTGTGCCTGGGAAGCACAAGTGTTCACATTGCTTGGCAGAATCGCTTTTGTGCAGAAAACTGTAACACTTGTTCAGAACGAAAGAAAGCACAGAGCCCCAGATTTGCTGTTGTCCTGGAGAGCTTGCAGAGCACTGGGGAAAGGCAGGCAGAGAATTCCCTGCTAGCACCTTCTCTGTGCCTGTTCACATTGCTTCACAGAATCGCTTTTGTGCAGAAAACAGTAACACTTGTTCAGAACGAAAGAAAGCACAGAGCCCCAGATTTTATGTTGTCCTGGAGAGCTTGCAGAGCACTGAGGAAAGGCAGGCAGAGAATTCCCTGCTAGCACCTTCTCTGTGCCTGGGAAGCAGAAGTGTTCACATTGCTTGGCAGAATCGCTTTTGTGCAGAAAACTGTAACACTTGTTCAGAACGAAAGAAAGCACAGAGCCCCAGATTTGCTGTTGTCCTGGAGAGCTTGCAGAGCACTGGGGAAAGGCAGGCAGAGAATTCCCTGCTAGCACCTTCTCTGTGCCTGTTCACATTGCTTCACAGAATCGCTTTTGTGCAGAAAACAGTAACACTTGTTCAGAACGAAAGAAAGCACAGAGCCCCAGATTTTATGTTGTCCTGGAGAGCTTGCAGAGCACTGAGGAAAGGCAGGCAGAGAATTCCCTGCTAGCACCTTCTCTGTGCCTGGGAAGCAGAAGTGTTCACATTGCTTGGCAGAATCGCTTTTGTGCAGAAAACAGTAACACTTGTTCAGAACGAAAGAAATCACAGAGCCCCAGATTTTATGTTGTCCTGGAGAGCTTGCACAGCCATGGGGAAAGGCAGGCAGAGAATTCCCTGCTAGCACCTTCTCTGTGCCTGTTCACATTGCTTCGCAGAATCGCTTTTGTGCAGAAAACAGTAACACTTGTTCAGAACGAAAGAAAGCACAGAGCCCCAGATTTTATGTTGTCCTGGAGAGCTTGCAGAGCACTGGGGAAAGGCAGGCAGAGAATTCCCTGCTAGCACCTTCTCTGTGCCTGGGAAGCACAAGTGTTCACATTGCTTCGCAGAATCGCTTTTGTGCAGAAAACAGTAACACTTGTTCAGAACGAAAGAAAGCACAGAGCCCCAGATTTGCTGTTGTCCTGGAGAGCTTGCAGAGCACTGGGGAAAGGCAGGCAGAGAATTCCCTGCTAGCACCTTCTCTGTGCCTGGGAAGCACAAGTGTTCACATTGCTTCGCAGAATCGCTTTTGTGCAGAAAACAGTAACACTTGTTCAGAACGAAAGAAAGCACAGAGCCCCAGATTTGCTGTTGTCCTGGAGAGCTTGCAGAGCACTGGGGAAAGGCAGGCAGAGAATTCCCTGCTAGCACCTTCTCTGTGCCTGGGAAGCACAAATGTTCACATTGCTTCGCAGAATCGCTTTTGTGCAGAAAACAGTAACACTTGTTCAGAACGAAAGAAAGCACAGAGCCCCAGATTTTATGTTGTCCTGGAGAGCTTGCAGAGCACTGGGGAAAGGCAGGCAGAGAATTCCCTGCTAGCACCTTCTCTGTGCCTGGGAAGCACAAGTGTTCACATTGCTTCGCAGAATCGCTTTTGTGCAGAAAACAGTAACACTTGTTCAGAACGAAAGAAAGCACAGAGCCCCAGATTTTATGTTGTCCTGGAGAGCTTGCAGAGCACTGGGGAAAGGCAGGCAGAGAATTCCCTGCTAGCACCTTCTCTGTGCCTGTTCACATTGCTTCGCAGAATCGCTTTTGTGCAGAAAACAGTAACACTTGTTCAGAACGAAAGAAAGCACAGAGCCCCAGATTTTATGTTGTCCTGGAGAGCTTGCAGAGCACTGGGGAAAGGCAGGCAGAGAATTCCCTGCTAGCACCTGCTCTGTGCCTGGGAAGCACAAGTGTTCACATTGCTTGGCAGAATCGCTTTTGTGCAGAAAACAGTAACACTTGTTCAGAACGAAAGAAAGCACAGAGCCCCAGATTTTATGTTGTCCTGGAGAGCTTGCAGAGCACTGGGGAAAGGCAGGCAGAGAATTCCCTGCTAGCACCTTCTCTGTGCCTGTTCACATTGCTTCGCAGAATCGCTTTTGTGCAGAAAACAGTAACACTTGTTCAGAACGAAAGAAAGCACAGAGCCCCAGATTTGCTGTTGTCCTGGAGAGCTTGCAGAGCACTGAGGAAAGGCAGGCAGAGAATTCCCTGCTAGCACCTTCTCTGTGCCTGGGAAGCACAAGTGTTCACAGTGCTTGGCAGAATCGCTTTTGTGCAGAAAACAGTAACACTTGTTCAGAACGAAAGAAAGCACAGAGCCCCAGATTTTATGTTGTCCTGGAGAGCTTGCAGAGCACTGAGGAAAGGCAGGCAGAGAATTCCCTGCTAGCACCTTCTCTGTGCCTGGGAAGCAGAAGTGTTCACATTGCTTGGCAGAATCGCTTTTGTGCAGAAAACAGTAACACTTGTTCAGAACGAAAGAAAGCACAGAGCCCCAGATTTGCTGTTGTCCTGGAGAGCTTGCAGAGCACTGGGGAAAGGCAGGCAGAGAATTCCCTGCTAGCACCTTCTCTGTGCCTGGGAAGCACAAGTTTTCACATTGCTTCGCAGAACCGCTTTTGTGCAGAAAACAGTAACACTTGTTCAGAACGAAAGAAATCACAGAGCCCCAGATTTTATGTTGTCCTGGAGAGCTTGCAGAGCACTGGGGAAAGGCAGGCAGAGAATTCCCTGCTAGCACCTTCTCTGTGCCTGGGAAGCACAAGTGTTCACATTGCTTCGCAGAATCGCTTTTGTGCAGAAAACAGTAACACTTGTTCAGAACGAAAGAAAGCACAGAGCCCCAGATTTTATGTTGTCCTGGAGAGCTTGCAGAGCACTGGGGAAAGGCAGGCAGAGAATTCCCTGCTAGCACCTTCTCTGTGCCTGGGAAGCACAAGTGTTCACATTGCTTGGCAGAATCGCTTTTGTGCAGAAAACAGTAACACTTGTTCAGAACGAAAGAAAGCACAGAGCCCCAGATTTTATGTTGTCCTGGAGAGCTTGCAGAGCACTGGGGAAAGGCAGGCAGAGAATTCCCTGCTAGCACCTTCTCTGTGCCTGTTCACATTGCTTCGCAGAATCGCTTTTGTGCAGAAAACAGTAACACTTGTTCAGAATGAAAGAAAGCACAGAGCCCCAGATTTTATGTTGTCCTGGAGAGCTTGCAGAGCACTGGGGAAAGGCAGGCAGAGAATTCCCTGCTAGCACCTTCTCTGTGCCTGGGAAGCACAAGTGTTCACATTGCTTGGCAGAATCGCTTTTGTGCAGAAAACAGTAACACTTGTTCAGAACGAAAGAAAGCACAGAGCCCCAGATTTTATGTTGTCCTGGAGAGCTTGCAGAGCACTGAGGAAAGGCAGGCAGAGAATTCCCTGCTAGCACCTTCTCTGTGCCTGTTCACATTGCTTCGCAGAATCGCTTTTGTGCAGAAAACAGTAACACTTGTTCAGAACGAAAGAAAGCACAGAGCCCCAGATTTGCTGTTGTCCTGGAGAGCTTGCAGAGCACTGGGGAAAGGCAGGCAGAGAATTCCCTGCTAGCACCTTCTCTGTGCCTGGGAAGCACAAGTGTTCACATTGCTTCGCAAAACCGCTTTTGTGCAGAAAACAGTAACACTTGTTCAGAACGAAAGAAAGCACAGAGCCCCAGATTTGCTGTTGTCCTGGAGAGCTAGCAGAGCACTGGGGAAAGGCAGGCAGAGAATTCCCTGCTAGCACCTTCTCTGTGCCTGGGAAGCACAAGTGTTCACATTGCTTCGCAGAATCGCTTTTGTGCAGAAAACAGTAACACTTGTTCAGAACGAAAGAAAGCACAGAGCCCCAGATTTTATGTTGTCCTGGAGAGCTTGCAGAGCACTGAGGAAAGGCAGGCAGAGAATTCCCTGCTAGCACCTTCTCTGTGCCTGGGAAGCACAAGTGTTCACATTGCTTGGCAGAATCGCTTTTTGCAGAAAACAGTAACACTTGTTCAGAACGAAAGAAAGCACAGAGCCCCAGATTTTATGTTGTCCTGGAGAGCTTGCAGAGCACTGGGGAAAGGCAGGCAGAGAATTCCCTGCTAGCACCTTCTCTGTGCCTGTTCACATTGCTTCGCAGAATCGCTTTTGTGCAGAAAACAGTAACACTTGTTCAGAACGAAAGAAAGCACAGAGCCCCAGATTTTATGTTGTCCTGGAGAGCGTGCAGAGCACTGGGGAAAGGCAGGCAGAGAATTCCCTGCTAGCACCTTCTCTGTGCCTGGGAAGCAGAAGTGTTCACATTGCTTCGCAGAATCGCTTTTGTGCAGAAAACAGTAACACTTGTTCAGAACGAAAGAAAGCACAGAGCCCCAGATTTGCTGTTGTCCTGGAGAGCTTGTAGAGCACTGGGGAAAGGCAGGCAGAGAATTCCCTGCTAGCACATTCTCTGTGCCTGGGAAGCACAAGTGTTCACATTGCTTCGCAGAATCGCTTTTGTGCAGAAAACAGTAACACTTGTTCAGAACGAAAGAAAGCACAGAGCCCCAGATTTTATGTTGTCCTGGAGAGCTTGCAGAGCACTGGGGAAAGGCAGGCAGAGAATTCCCTGCTAGCACCTTCTCTGTGCCTGGGAAGCACAAGTGTTCACATTGCTTGGCAGAATCGCTTTTGTGCAGAAAACTGTAACACTTGTTCAGAACGAAAGAAAGCACAGAGCCCCAGATTTGCTGTTGTCCTGGAGAGCTTGCAGAGCACTGGGGAAAGGCAGGCAGAGAATTCCCTGCTAGCACCTTCTCTGTGCCTGTTCACATTGCTTCACAGAATCGCTTTTGTGCAGAAAACAGTAACACTTGTTCAGAACGAAAGAAAGCACAGAGCCCCAGATTTTATGTTGTCCTGGAGAGCTTGCAGAGCACTGAGGAAAGGCAGGCAGAGAATTCCCTGCTAGCACCTTCTCTGTGCCTGGGAAGCAGAAGTGTTCACATTGCTTGGCAGAATCGCTTTTGTGCAGAAAATAGTAACACTTGTTCAGAACGAAAGAAATCACAGAGCCCCAGATTTTATGTTGTCCTGGAGAGCTTGCAGAGCACTGGGGAAAGGCAGGCAGAGAATTCCCTGCTAGCACCTTCTCTGTGCCTGTTCACATTGCTTCGCAGAATCGCTTTTGTGCAGAAAACAGTAACACTTGTTCAGAACGAAAGAAAGCACAGAGCCCCAGATTTTATGTTGTCCTGGAGAGCTTGCAGAGCACTGGGGAAAGGCAGGCAGAGAATTCCCTGCTAGCACCTTCTCTGTGCCTGGGAAGCACAAGTGTTCACATTGCTTCGCAGAATCGCTTTTGTGCAGAAAACAGTAACACTTGTTCAGAACGAAAGAAAGCACAGAGCCCCAGATTTGCTGTTGTCCTGGAGAGCTTGCAGAGCACTGGGGAAAGGCAGGCAGAGAATTCCCTGCTAGCACCTTCTCTGTGCCTGGGAAGCACAAGTGTTCACATTGCTTCGCAGAATCGCTTTTGTGCAGAAAACAGTAACACTTGTTCAGAACGAAAGAAAGCACAGAGCCCCAGATTTGCTGTTGTCCTGGAGAGCTTGCAGAGCACTGGGGAAAGGCAGGCAGAGAATTCCCTGCTAGCACCTTCTCTGTGCCTGGGAAGCACAAATGTTCACATTGCTTCGCAGAATCGCTTTTGTGCAGAAAACAGTAACACTTGTTCAGAACGAAAGAAAGCACAGAGCCCCAGATTTTATGTTGTCCTGGAGAGCTTGCAGAGCACTGGGGAAAGGCAGGCAGAGAATTCCCTGCTAGCACCTTCTCTGTGCCTGGGAAGCACAAGTGTTCACATTGCTTCGCAGAATCGCTTTTGTGCAGAAAACAGTAACACTTGTTCAGAACGAAAGAAAGCACAGAGCCCCAGATTTTATGTTGTCCTGGAGAGCTTGCAGAGCACTGGGGAAAGGCAGGCAGAGAATTCCCTGCTAGCACCTTCTCTGTGCCTGTTCACATTGCTTCGCAGAATCGCTTTTGTGCAGAAAACAGTAACACTTGTTCAGAACGAAAGAAAGCACAGAGCCCCAGATTTTATGTTGTCCTGGAGAGCTTGCAGAGCACTGGGGAAAGGCAGGCAGAGAATTCCCTGCTAGCACCTGCTCTGTGCCTGGGAAGCACAAGTGTTCACATTGCTTGGCAGAATCGCTTTTGTGCAGAAAACAGTAACACTTGTTCAGAACGAAAGAAAGCACAGAGCCCCAGATTTTATGTTGTCCTGGAGAGCTTGCAGAGCACTGGGGAAAGGCAGGCAGAGAATTCCCTGCTAGCACCTTCTCTGTGCCTGGGAAGCACAAGTGTTCACATTGCTTGGCAGAATCGCTTTTGTGCAGAAAACAGTAACACTTGTTCAGAACGAAAGAAAGCACAGAGCCCCAGATTTTATGTTGTCCTGGAGAGCTTGCAGAGCACTGGGGAAAGGCAGGCAGAGAATTCCCTGCTAGCACCTTCTCTGTGCCTGGGAAGCACAAGTGTTCACATTACTTCGCAGAATCGCTTTTGTGCAGAAAACAGTAACACTTGTTCAGAACGAAAGAAAGCACACAGCCCCAGATTTTATGTTGTCCTGGAGAGCTTGCAGAGCACTGGGGAAAGGCAGGCAGAGAATTCCCTGCTAGCACCTTCTCTGTGCCTGTTCACATTGCTTCGCAGAATCGCTTTTGTGCAGAAAACAGTAACACTTGTTCAGAACGAAAGAAAGCACAGAGCCCCAGATTTTATGTTGTCCTGGAGAGCTTGCAGAGCACTGGGGAAAGGTAGGCAGAGAATTCCCTGCTAGCACCTTCTCTGTGCCTGGGAAGCACAAGTGTTCACATTGCTTCGCAGAATCGCTTTTGTGCAGAAAACAGTAACACTTGTTCAGAATGAAGGAAAGCACAGAACCCCAGATTTTATGTTGTCCTGGAGAGCTTGCAGAGCACTGGGGAAAGGCAGGCAGAGAATTCCCTGCTAGCACCTTCTCTGTGCCTGTTCACATTGCTTGGCAGAATCGCTTTTGTGCAGAAAACAGTAACACTTGTTCAGAACGAAAGACAGCACAGAGCCCCAGATTTTATGTTGTCCTGGAGAGCTTGCAGAGCACTGGGGAAAGGCAGGCAGAGAATTCCCTGCTAGCACCTTCTCTGTGCCTGGGAAGCAGAAGTGTTCACATTGCTTGGCAGAATCGCTTTTGTGCAGAAAACAGTAACACTTGTTCAGAACGAAAGAAAGCACAGAGCCCCAGATTTGCTGTTGTCCTGGAGAGCTTGCAGAGCACTGGGGAAAGGCAGGCAGAGAATTCCCTGCTAGCACCTTCTCTGTGCCTGTTCACATTGCTTCGCAGAATCGCTTTTGTGCAGAAAACAGTAACACTTGTTCAGAACGAAAGAAAGCACAGAGCCCCAGATTTTATGTTGTCCTGGAGAGCTTGCAGAGCACTGGGGAAAGGCAGGCAGAGAATTCCCTGCTAGCACCTTCTCTGTGCCTGGGAAGCACAAGTGTTCACATTGCTTCGCAGAATCGCTTTTGTGCAGAAAACAGTAACACTTGTTCAGAACGAAAGAAATCACAGAGCCCCAGATTTTATGTTGTCCTGGAGAGCTTGCAGAGCACTGGGGAAAGGCAGGCAGAGAATTCCCTGCTAGCACCTTCTCTGTGCCTGGGAAGCACAAGTGTTCACATTGCTTCGCAGAATCGCTTTTGTGCAGAAAACAGTAACACTTGTTCAGAACGAAAGAAAGCACAGAGCCCCAGATTTGCTGTTGTCCTGGAGAGCTTGCAGAGCACTGGGGAAAGGCAGGCAGAGAATTCCCTGCTAGCACCTTCTCTGTGCCTGGGAAGCACAAGTGTTCACATTGCTTCGCAGAACCGCTTTTGTGCAGAAAACAGTAACACTTGTTCAGAAATAAAGAAAGCACAGAGCCCCAGATTTTATGTTGTCCTGGAGAGCTTGCAGAGCACTGAGGAAAGGCAGGCAGAGAATTCCCTGCTAGCACCTTCTCTGTGCCTGGGAAGCAGAAGTGTTCACATTGCTTCGCAGAATCGCTTTTGTGCAGAAAACAGTAACAGTTGTTCAGAACGAAAGAAAGCACAGAGCCCCAGATTTGCTGTTGTCCTGGAGAGCTTGCAGAGCACTGGGGAAAGGCAGGCAGAGAATTCCCTGCTAGCACCTTCTCTGTGCCTGTTCACATTGCTTCGCAGAATCGCTTTTGTGCAGAAAACAGTAACACTTGTTCAGAACGAAAGAAAGCACAGAGCCCCAGATTTTATGTTGTCCTGGAGAGCTTGCCGAGCACTGAGGAAAGGCAGGCAGAGAATTCCCTGCTAGCACCTTCTCTGTGCCTGTTCACATTGCTTCGCAGAATCGCTTTTGTGCAGAAAACAGTAACACTTGTTCAGAACGAAAGAAAGCACAGAGCCCCAGATTTTATGTTGTCCTGGAGAGCTTGCAGAGCACTGAGGAAAGGCAGGCAGAGACTTCCCTGCTAGCACCTTCTCTGTGCCTGGGAAGCAGAAGTGTTCACATTGCTTCGCAGAATCGCTTTTGTGCAGAAAACAGTAACACTTGTTCAGAACGAAAGAAAGCACAGAGCCCCAGATTTTATGTTGTCCTGGAGAGCTTGCAGAGCACTGAGGAAAGGCAGGCAGAGAATTCCCTGCTAGCACCTTCTCTGTGCCTGGGAAGCACAAGTGTTCACAGTGCTTGGCAGAATCGCTTTTGTGCAGAAAACAGTAACACTTGTTCAGAACGAAAGAAAGCACAGAGCCCCAGATTTTATGTTGTCCTGGAGAGCTTGCCGAGCACTGAGGAAAGGCAGGCAGAGAATTCCCTGCTAGCACCTTCTCTGTGCCTGGGAAGCAGAAGTGTTCACATTGCTTGGCAGAATCGCTTTTGTGCAGAAAACAGTAACACTTGTTCAGAACGAAAGAAAGCACAGAGCCCCAGATTTTATGTTGTCCTGGAGAGCTTGCAGAGCACTGGGGAAAGGCAGGCAGAGAATTCCCTGCTAGCACCTTCTCTGTGCCTGGGAAGCAGAAGTGTTCACATTGCTTCGCAGAATCGCTTTTGTGCAGAAAACAGTAACACTTGTTCAGAACGAAAGAAAGCACAGAGCCCCAGATTTTATGTTGTCCTGGAGAGCTTGCAGAGCACTGGGGAAAGGCAGGCAGAGAATTCCCTGCTAGCACCTTCTCTGTGCCTGGGAAGCACAAGTGTTCACATTGCTTTGCAGAATCGCTTTTGTGCAGAAAACAGTAACACTTGTTCAGAACGAAAGAAAGCACAGAGCCCCAGATTTTATGTTGTCCTGGAGAGCTTGCAGAGCACTGGGGAAAGGCAGGCAGAGAATTCCCTGCTAGCACCTTCTCTGTGCCTGTTCACATTGCTTCGCAGAATCGCTTTTCTGCAGAAAACAGTAACACTTGTTCAGAACGAAAGAAAGCACAGAGCCCCAGATTTTATGTTGTCCTGGAGAGCTTGCAGAGCACTGGGGAAAGGCAGGCAGAGAATTCCCTGCTAGCACCTTCTCTGTGCCTGGGAAGCACAAGTGTTCACATTGCTTGGCAGAATCGCTTTTGTGCAGAAAACAGTAACACTTGTTCAGAACGAAAGAAAGCACAGAGCCCCAGATTTTATGTTGTCCTGGAGAGCTTGCAGAGCACTGGGGAAAGGCAGGCAGAGAATTCCCTGCTAGCACCTTCTCTGTGCCTGTTCACATTGCTTCGCAGAATCGCTTTTGTGCAGAAAAGAGTAACACTTGTTCAGAACGAAAGAAAGCACAGAGCCCCAGATTTTATGTTGTCCTGGAGAGCTTGCAGAGCACTGGGGAAAGGCAGGCAGAGAATTCCCTGCTAGCACCTTCTCTGTGCCTGGGAAGCACAAGTGTTCACATTGCTTCGCAGAACCGCTTTTGTGCAGAAAACAGTAACACTTGTTCAGAATGAAAGAAAGCACAGAGCCCCAGATTTTATGTTGTCCTGGAGAGCTTGCCGAGCACTGAGGAAAGGCAGGCAGAGAATTCCCTGCTAGCACCTTCTCTGTGCCTGGGAAGCAGAAGTGTTCACATTGCTTGGCAGAATCGCTTTTGTGCAGAAAACAGTAACACTTGTTCAGAACGAAAGAAAGCACAGAGCCCCAGATTTTATGTTGTCCTGGAGAGCTTGCAGAGCACTGGGGAAAGGCAGGCAGAGAATTCCCTGCTAGCACCTTCTCTGTGCCTGTTCACATTGCTTCGCAGAATCGCTTTTGTGCAGAAAACAGTAACACTTGTTCAGAACGAAAGAAAGCACAGAGCCCCAGATTTTATGTTGTCCTGGAGAGCTTGCAGAGCACTGGGGAAAGGCAGGCAGAGAATTCCCTGCTAGCACCTTCTCTGTGCCTGGGAAGCACAAGTGTTCACATTGCTTGGCAGAATCGCTTTTGTGCAGAAAACAGTAACACTTGTTCAGAACGAAAGAAAGCACAGAGCCCCAGATTTGCTGTTGTCCTGGAGAGCTTGTAGAGCACTGGGGAAAGGCAGGCAGAGAATTCCCTGCTAGCACCTTCTCTGTGCCTGCTCACATTGCTTGGCAGAATCGCTTTTGTGCAGAAAACAGTAACAGTTGTTCAGAACGAAAGAAAGCACAGAGCCCCAGATTTTATGTTGTCCTGGAGAGCTTGCAGAGCACTGGGGAAAGGCAGGCAGAGAATTCCCTGCTAGCACCTTCTCTGTGCCTGGGAAGCACAAGTGTTCACATTGCTTGGCAGAATCGCTTTTGTGCAGAAAACAGTAACACTTGTTCAGAACGAAAGAAAGCACAGAGCCCCAGATTTTATGTTGTCCTGGAGAGCTTGCAGAGCACTGAGGAAAGGCAGGCAGAGGATTCCCTGCTAGCACCTTCTCTGTGCCTGTTCACATTGCTTCGCAGAATCGCTTTTGTGCAGAAAACAGTAACACTTGTTCAGAACGAAAGAAAGCACAGAGCCCCAGATTTTATGTTGTCCTGGAGAGCTTGCAGAGCACTGGGGAAAGGCAGGCAGAGAATTCCCTGCCAGCACCTTCTCTGTGCCTGGGAAGCAGAAGTGTTCACATTACTTCGCAGAATCGCTTTTGTGCAGAAAACAGTAACACTTGTTCAGAACGAAAGAAAGCACAGAGCCCCAGATTTTATGTTGTCCTGGAGAGCTTGCAGAGCACTGGGGAAAGGCAGGCAGAGAATTCCCTGCTAGCACCTTCTCTGTGCCTGTTCACATTGCTTCGCAGAATCGCTTTTGTGCAGAAAACAGTAACACTTGTTCAGAACGAAAGAAAGCACAGAGCCCCAGATTTTATGTTGTCCTGGAGAGCTTGCAGAGCACTGGGGAAAGGCAGGCAGAGAATTCCCTGCTAGCACCTTCTCTGTGCCTGGGAAGCACAAGTGTTCACATTGCTTGGCAGAATCGCTTTTGTGCAGAAAACAGTAACACTTGTTCAGAACGAAAGAAAGCACAGAGCCCCAGATTTGCTGTTGTCCTGGAGAGCTTGTAGAGCACTGGGGAAAGGCAGGCAGAGAATTCCCTGCTAGCACCTTCTCTGTGCCTGCTCACATTGCTTGGCAGAATCGCTTTTGTGCAGAAAACAGTAACAGTTGTTCAGAACGAAAGAAAGCACAGAGCCCCAGATTTGCTGTTGTCCTGGAGAGCTTGCAGAGCACTGGGGAAAGGCAGGCAGAGAATTCCCTGCTAGCACCTGCTCTGTGCCTGGGAAGCACAAGTGTTCACATTGCTTCGCAGAATCGCTTTTGTGCAGAAAACAGTAACACTTGTTCAGAACGAAAGAAAGCACAGAGCCCCAGATTTTATGTTGTCCTGGAGAGCTTGCAGAGCACTGAGGAAAGGCAGGCAGAGGATTCCCTGCTAGCACCTTCTCTGTGCCTGTTCACATTGCTTCGCAGAATCGCTTTTGTGCAGAAAACAGTAACACTTGTTCAGAACGAAAGAAAGCACAGAGCCCCAGATTTTATGTTGTCCTGGAGAGCTTGCAGAGCACTGGGGAAAGGCAGGCAGAGAATTCCCTGCCAGCACCTTCTCTGTGCCTGGGAAGCAGAAGTGTTCACATTACTTCGCAGAATCGCTTTTGTGCAGAAAACAGTAACACTTGTTCAGAACGAAAGAAAGCACAGAGCCCCAGATTTTATGTTGTCCTGGAGAGCTTGCAGAGCACTGGGGAAAGGCAGGCAGAGAATTCCCTGCTAGCACCTTCTCTGTGCCTGGGAAGCACAAGTGTTCACATTGCTTCGCAGAATCGCTTTTGTGCAGAAAACAGTAGCACTTGTTCATAATGAAGGAAAGCACAGAACCCCAGATTTTATGTTGTCCTGGAGAGCTTGCAGAGCACTGGGGAAAGGCAGGCAGAGAATTCCCTGCTAGCACCTTCTCTGTGCCTGGGAAGCAGAAGTGTTCACATTGCTTGGCAGAATCGCTTTTGTGCAGAAAACAGTAACAGTTGTTCAGAACGAAAGAAAGCACAGAGCCCCAGATTTGCTGTTGTCCTGGAGAGCTTGCAGAGCACTGGGGAAAGGCAGGCAGAGAATTCCCTGCTAGCACCTTCTCTGTGCCTGTTCACATTGCTTCGCAGAATCGCTTTTGTGCAGAAAACAGTAACACTTGTTCAGAACGAAAGAAAGCACAGAGCCCCAGATTTGCTGTTGTCCTGGAGAGCTTGCAGAGCACTGGGGAAAGGCAGGCAGAGAATTCCCTGCTAGCACCTTCTCTGTGCCTGGGAAGCAGAAGTGTTCACATTGCTTCGCAGAATCGCTTTTGTGCAGAAAACTGTAACACTTGTTCAGAATGAAAGAAAGCACAGAGCCCCAGATTTTATGTTGTCCTGGAGAGCTTGCAGAGCACTGGGGAAAGGCAGGCAGAGAATTCCCTGCTAGCACCTTCTCTGTGCCTGGGAAGCACAAGTGTTCACATTACTTCGCAGAATCGCTTTTGTGCAGAAAACAGTAACACTTGTTCAGAACGAAAGAAAGCACACAGCCCCAGATTTTATGTTGTCCTGGAGAGCTTGCAGAGCACTGGGGAAAGGCAGGCAGAGAATTCCCTGCTAGCACCTTCTCTGTGCCTGTTCACATTGCTTCGCAGAATCGCTTTTGTGCAGAAAACAGTAACACTTGTTCAGAACGAAAGAAAGCACAGAGCCCCAGATTTTATGTTGTCCTGGAGAGCTTGCAGAGCACTGGGGAAAGGTAGGCAGAGAATTCCCTGCTAGCACCTTCTCTGTGCCTGGGAAGCACAAGTGTTCACATTGCTTCGCAGAATCGCTTTTGTGCAGAAAACAGTAACACTTGTTCAGAATGAAGGAAAGCACAGAACCCCAGATTTTATGTTGTCCTGGAGAGCTTGCACAGCACTGGGGAAAGGCAGGCAGAGAATTCCCTGCTAGCACCTTCTCTGTGCCTGTTCACATTGCTTCGCAGAATCGCTTTTGTGCAGAAAACAGTAACACTTGTTCAGAACGAAAGACAGCACAGAGCCCCAGATTTTATGTTGTCCTGGAGAGCTTGCAGAGCACTGGGGAAAGGCAGGCAGAGAATTCCCTGCTAGCACCTTCTCTGTGCCTGGGAAGCACAAGTGTTCACATTGCTTGGCAGAATCGCTTTTGTGCAGAAAACAGTAACACTTGTTCAGAACGAAAGAAAGCACAGAGCCCCAGATTTTATGTTGTCCTGGAGAGCTTGCAGAGCACTGGGGAAAGGCAGGCAGAGAATTCCCTGCTAGCACCTTCTCTGTGCCTGGGAAGCAGAAGTGTTCACATTGCTTGGCAGAATCGCTTTTGTGCAGAAAACAGTAACACTTGTTCAGAACGAAAGAAAGCACAGAGCCCCAGATTTGCTGTTGTCCTGGAGAGCTTGCAGAGCACTGGGGAAAGGCAGGCAGAGAATTCCCTGCTAGCACCTTCTCTGTGCCTGTTCACATTGCTTCGCAGAATCGCTTTTGTGCAGAAAACAGTAACACTTGTTCAGAACGAAAGAAATCACAGAGCCCCAGATTTTATGTTGTCCTGGAGAGCTTGCAGAGCACTGGGGAAAGGCAGGCAGAGAATTCCCTGCTAGCACCTTCTCTGTGCCTGGGAAGCACAAGTGTTCACATTGCTTCGCAGAATCGCTTTTGTGCAGAAAACAGTAACACTTGTTCAGAATGAAGGAAAGCACAGAACCCCAGATTTTATGTTGTCCTGGAGAGCTTGCACAGCACTGGGGAAAGGCAGGCAGAGAATTCCCTGCTAGCACCTTCTCTGTGCCTGTTCACATTGCTTCGCAGAATCGCTTTTGTGCAGAAAACAGTAACACTTGTTCAGAACGAAAGACAGCACAGAGCCCCAGATTTTATGTTGTCCTGGAGAGCTTGCAGAGCACTGGGGAAAGGCAGGCAGAGAATTCCCTGCTAGCACCTTCTCTGTGCCTGGGAAGCACAAGTGTTCACATTGCTTGGCAGAATCGCTTTTGTGCAGAAAACAGTAACACTTGTTCAGAACGAAAGAAAGCACAGAGCCCCAGATTTTATGTTGTCCTGGAGAGCTTGCAGAGCACTGGGGAAAGGCAGGCAGAGAATTCCCTGCTAGCACCTTCTCTGTGCCTGGGAAGCAGAAGTGTTCACATTGCTTGGCAGAATCGCTTTTGTGCAGAAAACAGTAACACTTGTTCAGAACGAAAGAAAGCACAGAGCCCCAGATTTGCTGTTGTCCTGGAGAGCTTGCAGAGCACTGGGGAAAGGCAGGCAGAGAATTCCCTGCTAGCACCTTCTCTGTGCCTGTTCACATTGCTTCGCAGAATCGCTTTTGTGCAGAAAACAGTAACACTTGTTCAGAACGAAAGAAATCACAGAGCCCCAGATTTTATGTTGTCCTGGAGAGCTTGCAGAGCACTGGGGAAAGGCAGGCAGAGAATTCCCTGCTAGCACCTTCTCTGTGCCTGGGAAGCAGAAGTGTTCACATTGCTTCGCAGAATCGCTTTTGTGCAGAAAACAGTAACACTTGTTCAGAACGAAAGAAAGCACAGAGCCCCAGATTTTATGTTGTCCTGGAGAGCTTGCAGAGCAGTGAGGAAAGGCAGGCAGAGAATTCCCTGCTAGCACCTTCTCTGTGCCTGGGAAGCAGAAGTGTTCACATTGCTTGGCAGAATCGCTTTTGTGCAGAAAACAGTAACACTTGTTCAGAACGAAAGAAAGCACAGAGCCCCAGATTTTATGTTGTCCTGGAGAGCTTGCAGAGCACTGGGGAAAGGCAGGCAGAGAATTCCCTGCTAGCACCTTCTCTGTGCCTGGGAAGCACAAGTGTTCACATTGCTTGTCAGAACCGCTTTTGTGCAGAAAACAGTAACACTTGTTCAGAAAGAAAGAAAGCACAGAGCCCCAGATTTTATGTTGTCCTGGAGAGCTTGCAGAGCACTGGGGAAAGGCAGGCAGAGAATTCCCTGCTAGCACCTTCTCTGTGCCTGGGAAGCACAAGTGTTCATATTGCTTCGCAGAATCGCTTTTGTGCAGAAAACAGTAACACTTGTTCAGAATGAAAGAAAGCACAGAACCCCAGATTTTATGTTGTCCTGGAGAGCTTGCAGAGCACTGAGGAAAGGCAGGCAGAGAATTCCCTGCTAGCACCTTCTCTGTGCCTGTTCACATTGCTTGGCAGAATCGCTTTTGTGCAGAAAACAGTAACACTTGTTCAGAACGAAAGAAAGCACAGAGCCCCAGATTTTATGTTGTCCTGGAGAGCTTGCAGAGCACTGGGGAAAGGCAGGCAGAGAATTCCCTGCTAGCACCTTCTCTGTGCCTGTTCACATTGCTTCGCAGAATCGCTTTTGTGCAGAAAACAGTAACACTTGTTCAGAACGAAAGAAAGCACAGAGCCCCAGATTTGCTGTTGTCCTGGAGAGCTTGCAGAGCACTGAGGAAAGGCAGGCAGAGAATTCCCTGCTAGCACCTTCTCTGTGCCTGGGAAGCACAAGTGTTCACAGTGCTTGGCAGAATCGCTTTTGTGCAGAAAACAGTAACACTTGTTCAGAACGAAAGAAAGCACAGAGCCCCAGATTTTATGTTGTCCTGGAGAGCTTGCAGAGCACTGAGGAAAGGCAGGCAGAGAATTCCCTGCTAGCACCTTCTCTGTGCCTGGGAAGCAGAAGTGTTCACATTGCTTGGCAGAATCGCTTTTGTGCAGAAAACAGTAACACTTGTTCAGAACGAAAGAAAGCACAGAGCCCCAGATTTGCTGTTGTCCTGGAGAGCTTGCAGAGCACTGGGGAAAGGCAGGCAGAGAATTCCCTGCTAGCACCTTCTCTGTGCCTGAGAAGCACAAGTGTTCACATTGCTTCGCAGAACCGCTTTTGTGCAGAAAACAGTAACACTTGTTCAGAACGAAAGAAATCACAGAGCCCCAGATTTTATGTTGTCCTGGAGAGCTTGCAGAGCACTGGGGAAAGGCAGGCAGAGAATTCCCTGCTAGCACCTTCTCTGTGCCTGGGAAGCACAAGTGTTCACATTGCTTCGCAGAATCGCTTTTGTGCAGAAAACAGTAACACTTGTTCAGAACGAAAGAAAGCACAGAGCCCCAGATTTTATGTTGTCCTGGAGAGCTTGCAGAGCACTGGGGAAAGGCAGGCAGAGAATTCCCTGCTAGCACCTTCTCTGTGCCTGGGAAGCACAAGTGTTCACATTGCTTGGCAGAATCGCTTTTGTGCAGAAAACAGTAACACTTGTTCAGAACGAAAGAAAGCACAGAGCCCCAGATTTTATGTTGTCCTGGAGAGCTTGCAGAGCACTGGGGAAAGGCAGGCAGAGAATTCCCTGCTAGCACCTTCTCTGTGCCTGGGAAGCAGAAGTGTTCACATTGCTTGGCAGAATCGCTTTTGTGCAGAAAACAGTAACACTTGTTCAGAACGAAAGAAAGCACAGAGCCCCAGATTTGCTGTTGTCCTGGAGAGCTTGCAGAGCACTGGGGAAAGGCAGGCAGAGAATTCCCTGCTAGCACCTTCTCTGTGCCTGTTCACATTGCTTCGCAGAATCGCTTTTGTGCAGAAAACAGTAACACTTGTTCAGAACGAAAGAAATCACAGAGCCCCAGATTTTATGTTGTCCTGGAGAGCTTGCAGAGCACTGGGGAAAGGCAGGCAGAGAATTCCCTGCTAGCACCTTCTCTGTGCCTGGGAAGCAGAAGTGTTCACATTGCTTCGCAGAATCGCTTTTGTGCAGAAAACAGTAACACTTGTTCAGAACGAAAGAAAGCACAGAGCCCCAGATTTTATGTTGTCCTGGAGAGCTTGCAGAGCAGTGAGGAAAGGCAGGCAGAGAATTCCCTGCTAGCACCTTCTCTGTGCCTGGGAAGCAGAAGTGTTCACATTGCTTGGCAGAATCGCTTTTGTGCAGAAAACAGTAACACTTGTTCAGAACGAAAGAAAGCACAGAGCCCCAGATTTTATGTTGTCCTGGAGAGCTTGCAGAGCACTGGGGAAAGGCAGGCAGAGAATTCCCTGCTAGCACCTTCTCTGTGCCTGGGAAGCACAAGTGTTCACATTGCTTGTCAGAACCGCTTTTGTGCAGAAAACAGTAACACTTGTTCAGAAAGAAAGAAAGCACAGAGCCCCAGATTTTATGTTGTCCTGGAGAGCTTGCAGAGCACTGGGGAAAGGCAGGCAGAGAATTCCCTGCTAGCACCTTCTCTGTGCCTGGGAAGCACAAGTGTTCATATTGCTTCGCAGAATCGCTTTTGTGCAGAAAACAGTAACACTTGTTCAGAATGAAAGAAAGCACAGAACCCCAGATTTTATGTTGTCCTGGAGAGCTTGCAGAGCACTGAGGAAAGGCAGGCAGAGAATTCCCTGCTAGCACCTTCTCTGTGCCTGTTCACATTGCTTGGCAGAATCGCTTTTGTGCAGAAAACAGTAACACTTGTTCAGAACGAAAGAAAGCACAGAGCCCCAGATTTTATGTTGTCCTGGAGAGCTTGCAGAGCACTGGGGAAAGGCAGGCAGAGAATTCCCTGCTAGCACCTTCTCTGTGCCTGTTCACATTGCTTCGCAGAATCGCTTTTGTGCAGAAAACAGTAACACTTGTTCAGAACGAAAGAAAGCACAGAGCCCCAGATTTGCTGTTGTCCTGGAGAGCTTGCAGAGCACTGAGGAAAGGCAGGCAGAGAATTCCCTGCTAGCACCTTCTCTGTGCCTGGGAAGCACAAGTGTTCACAGTGCTTGGCAGAATCGCTTTTGTGCAGAAAACAGTAACACTTGTTCAGAACGAAAGAAAGCACAGAGCCCCAGATTTGCTGTTGTCCTGGAGAGCTTGCAGAGCACTGGGGAAAGGCAGGCAGAGAATTCCCTGCTAGCACCTTCTCTGTGCCTGAGAAGCACAAGTGTTCACATTGCTTCGCAGAACCGCTTTTGTGCAGAAAACAGTAACACTTGTTCAGAACGAAAGAAATCACAGAGCCCCAGATTTTATGTTGTCCTGGAGAGCTTGCAGAGCACTGGGGAAAGGCAGGCAGAGAATTCCCTGCTAGCACCTTCTCTGTGCCTGGGAAGCACAAGTGTTCACATTGCTTCGCAGAATCGCTTTTGTGCAGAAAACAGTAACACTTGTTCAGAACGAAAGAAAGCACAGAGCCCCAGATTTTATGTTGTCCTGGAGAGCTTGCAGAGCACTGGGGAAAGGCAGGCAGAGAATTCCCTGCTAGCACCTTCTCTGTGCCTGGGAAGCACAAGTGTTCACATTGCTTGGCAGAATCGCTTTTGTGCAGAAAACAGTAACACTTGTTCAGAACGAAAGAAAGCACAGAGCCCCAGATTTTATGTTGTCCTGGAGAGCTTGCAGAGCACTGGGGAAAGGCAGGCAGAGAATTCCCTGCTAGCACCTTCTCTGTGCCTGTTCACATTGCTTCGCAGAATCGCTTTTGTGCAGAAAACAGTAACACTTGTTCAGAACGAAAGAAAGCACAGAGCCCCAGATTTTATGTTGTCCTGGAGAGCTTGCAGAGCACTGGGGAAAGGCAGGCAGAGAATTCCCTGCTAGCACCTTCTCTGTGCCTGGGAAGCACAAGTGTTCACATTGCTTGGCAGAATCGCTTTTGTGCAGAAAACAGTAACACTTGTTCAGAACGAAAGAAAGCACAGAGCCCCAGATTTTATGTTGTCCTGGAGAGCTTGCAGAGCACTGAGGAAAGGCAGGCAGAGAATTCCCTGCTAGCACCTTCTCTGTGCCTGTTCACATTGCTTCGCAGAATCGCTTTTGTGCAGAAAACAGTAACACTTGTTCAGAACGAAAGAAAGCACAGAGCCCCAGATTTTATGTTGTCCTGGAGAGCTTGCAGAGCACTGGGGAAAGGCAGGCAGAGAATTCCCTGCTAGCACCTTCTCTGTGCCTGGGAAGCACAAGTGTTCACATTGCTTCGCAAAACCGCTTTTGTGCAGAAAACAGTAACACTTGTTCAGAACGAAAGAAAGCACAGAGCCCCAGATTTGCTGTTGTCCTGGAGAGCTAGCAGAGCACTGGGGAAAGGCAGGCAGAGAATTCCCTGCTAGCACCTTCTCTGTGCCTGGGAAGCACAAGTGTTCACATTGCTTCGCAGAATCGCTTTTGTGCAGAAAACAGTAACACTTGTTCAGAACGAAAGAAAGCACAGAGCCCCAGATTTTATGTTGTCCTGGAGAGCTTGCAGAGCACTGAGGAAAGGCAGGCAGAGAATTCCCTGCTAGCACCTTCTCTGTGCCTGGGAAGCACAAGTGTTCACATTGCTTGGCAGAATCGCTTTTTGCAGAAAACAGTAACACTTGTTCAGAACGAAAGAAAGCACAGAGCCCCAGATTTTATGTTGTCCTGGAGAGCTTGCAGAGCACTGGGGAAAGGCAGGCAGAGAATTCCCTGCTAGCACCTTCTCTGTGCCTGTTCACATTGCTTCGCAGAATCGCTTTTGTGCAGAAAACAGTAACACTTGTTCAGAACGAAAGAAAGCACAGAGCCCCAGATTTTATGTTGTCCTGGAGAGCGTGCAGAGCACTGGGGAAAGGCAGGCAGAGAATTCCCTGCTAGCACCTTCTCTGTGCCTGGGAAGCAGAAGTGTTCACATTGCTTCGCAGAATCGCTTTTGTGCAGAAAACAGTAACACTTGTTCAGAACGAAAGAAAGCACAGAGCCCCAGATTTGCTGTTGTCCTGGAGAGCTTGTAGAGCACTGGGGAAAGGCAGGCAGAGAATTCCCTGCTAGCACATTCTCTGTGCCTGGGAAGCACAAGTGTTCACATTGCTTCGCAGAATCGCTTTTGTGCAGAAAACAGTAACACTTGTTCAGAACGAAAGAAAGCACAGAGCCCCAGATTTTATGTTGTCCTGGAGAGCTTGCAGAGCACTGGGGAAAGGCAGGCAGAGAATTCCCTGCTAGCACCTTCTCTGTGCCTGGGAAGCACAAGTGTTCACATTGCTTGGCAGAATCGCTTTTGTGCAGAAAACTGTAACACTTGTTCAGAACGAAAGAAAGCACAGAGCCCCAGATTTGCTGTTGTCCTGGAGAGCTTGCAGAGCACTGGGGAAAGGCAGGCAGAGAATTCCCTGCTAGCACCTTCTCTGTGCCTGTTCACATTGCTTCACAGAATCGCTTTTGTGCAGAAAACAGTAACAGTTGTTCAGAACGAAAGAAAGCACAGAGCCCCAGATTTTATGTTGTCCTGGAGAGCTTGCAGAGCACTGAGGAAAGGCAGGCAGAGAATTCCCTGCTAGCACCTTCTCTGTGCCTGGGAAGCAGAAGTGTTCACATTGCTTCGCAGAATCGCTTTTGTGCAGAAAACAGTAACACTTGTTCAGAACGAAAGAAAGCACAGAGCCCCAGATTTGCTGTTGTCCTGGAGAGCTTGTAGAGCACTGGGGAAAGGCAGGCAGAGAATTCCCTGCTAGCACATTCTCTGTGCCTGGGAAGCACAAGTGTTCACATTGCTTCGCAGAATCGCTTTTGTGCAGAAAACAGTAACACTTGTTCAGAACGAAAGAAAGCACAGAGCCCCAGATTTTATGTTGTCCTGGAGAGCTTGCAGAGCACTGGGGAAAGGCAGGCAGAGAATTCCCTGCTAGCACCTTCTCTGTGCCTGGGAAGCACAAGTGTTCACATTGCTTGGCAGAATCGCTTTTGTGCAGAAAACTGTAACACTTGTTCAGAACGAAAGAAAGCACAGAGCCCCAGATTTGCTGTTGTCCTGGAGAGCTTGCAGAGCACTGGGGAAAGGCAGGCAGAGAATTCCCTGCTAGCACCTTCTCTGTGCCTGTTCACATTGCTTCACAGAATCGCTTTTGTGCAGAAAACAGTAACACTTGTTCAGAACGAAAGAAAGCACAGAGCCCCAGATTTTATGTTGTCCTGGAGAGCTTGCAGAGCACTGAGGAAAGGCAGGCAGAGAATTCCCTGCTAGCACCTTCTCTGTGCCTGGGAAGCAGAAGTGTTCACATTGCTTGGCAGAATCGCTTTTGTGCAGAAAACTGTAACACTTGTTCAGAACGAAAGAAAGCACAGAGCCCCAGATTTGCTGTTGTCCTGGAGAGCTTGCAGAGCACTGGGGAAAGGCAGGCAGAGAATTCCCTGCTAGCACCTTCTCTGTGCCTGTTCACATTGCTTCACAGAATCGCTTTTGTGCAGAAAACAGTAACACTTGTTCAGAACGAAAGAAAGCACAGAGCCCCAGATTTTATGTTGTCCTGGAGAGCTTGCAGAGCACTGAGGAAAGGCAGGCAGAGAATTCCCTGCTAGCACCTTCTCTGTGCCTGGGAAGCAGAAGTGTTCACATTGCTTGGCAGAATCGCTTTTGTGCAGAAAACAGTAACACTTGTTCAGAACGAAAGAAATCACAGAGCCCCAGATTTTATGTTGTCCTGGAGAGCTTGCACAGCCATGGGGAAAGGCAGGCAGAGAATTCCCTGCTAGCACCTTCTCTGTGCCTGTTCACATTGCTTCGCAGAATCGCTTTTGTGCAGAAAACAGTAACACTTGTTCAGAACGAAAGAAAGCACAGAGCCCCAGATTTTATGTTGTCCTGGAGAGCTTGCAGAGCACTGGGGAAAGGCAGGCAGAGAATTCCCTGCTAGCACCTTCTCTGTGCCTGGGAAGCACAAGTGTTCACATTGCTTCGCAGAATCGCTTTTGTGCAGAAAACAGTAACACTTGTTCAGAACGAAAGAAAGCACAGAGCCCCAGATTTGCTGTTGTCCTGGAGAGCTTGCAGAGCACTGGGGAAAGGCAGGCAGAGAATTCCCTGCTAGCACCTTCTCTGTGCCTGGGAAGCACAAGTGTTCACATTGCTTCGCAGAATCGCTTTTGTGCAGAAAACAGTAACACTTGTTCAGAACGAAAGAAAGCACAGAGCCCCAGATTTGCTGTTGTCCTGGAGAGCTTGCAGAGCACTGGGGAAAGGCAGGCAGAGAATTCCCTGCTAGCACCTTCTCTGTGCCTGGGAAGCACAAATGTTCACATTGCTTCGCAGAATCGCTTTTGTGCAGAAAACAGTAACACTTGTTCAGAACGAAAGAAAGCACAGAGCCCCAGATTTTATGTTGTCCTGGAGAGCTTGCAGAGCACTGGGGAAAGGCAGGCAGAGAATTCCCTGCTAGCACCTTCTCTGTGCCTGGGAAGCACAAGTGTTCACATTGCTTCGCAGAATCGCTTTTGTGCAGAAAACAGTAACACTTGTTCAGAACGAAAGAAAGCACAGAGCCCCAGATTTTATGTTGTCCTGGAGAGCTTGCAGAGCACTGGGGAAAGGCAGGCAGAGAATTCCCTGCTAGCACCTTCTCTGTGCCTGTTCACATTGCTTCGCAGAATCGCTTTTGTGCAGAAAACAGTAACACTTGTTCAGAACGAAAGAAAGCACAGAGCCCCAGATTTTATGTTGTCCTGGAGAGCTTGCAGAGCACTGGGGAAAGGCAGGCAGAGAATTCCCTGCTAGCACCTGCTCTGTGCCTGGGAAGCACAAGTGTTCACATTGCTTGGCAGAATCGCTTTTGTGCAGAAAACAGTAACACTTGTTCAGAACGAAAGAAAGCACAGAGCCCCAGATTTTATGTTGTCCTGGAGAGCTTGCAGAGCACTGGGGAAAGGCAGGCAGAGAATTCCCTGCTAGCACCTTCTCTGTGCCTGTTCACATTGCTTCGCAGAATCGCTTTTGTGCAGAAAACAGTAACACTTGTTCAGAACGAAAGAAAGCACAGAGCCCCAGATTTGCTGTTGTCCTGGAGAGCTTGCAGAGCACTGAGGAAAGGCAGGCAGAGAATTCCCTGCTAGCACCTTCTCTGTGCCTGGGAAGCACAAGTGTTCACAGTGCTTGGCAGAATCGCTTTTGTGCAGAAAACAGTAACACTTGTTCAGAACGAAAGAAAGCACAGAGCCCCAGATTTTATGTTGTCCTGGAGAGCTTGCAGAGCACTGAGGAAAGGCAGGCAGAGAATTCCCTGCTAGCACCTTCTCTGTGCCTGGGAAGCAGAAGTGTTCACATTGCTTGGCAGAATCGCTTTTGTGCAGAAAACAGTAACACTTGTTCAGAACGAAAGAAAGCACAGAGCCCCAGATTTGCTGTTGTCCTGGAGAGCTTGCAGAGCACTGGGGAAAGGCAGGCAGAGAATTCCCTGCTAGCACCTTCTCTGTGCCTGGGAAGCACAAGTTTTCACATTGCTTCGCAGAACCGCTTTTGTGCAGAAAACAGTAACACTTGTTCAGAACGAAAGAAATCACAGAGCCCCAGATTTTATGTTGTCCTGGAGAGCTTGCAGAGCACTGGGGAAAGGCAGGCAGAGAATTCCCTGCTAGCACCTTCTCTGTGCCTGGGAAGCACAAGTGTTCACATTGCTTCGCAGAATCGCTTTTGTGCAGAAAACAGTAACACTTGTTCAGAACGAAAGAAAGCACAGAGCCCCAGATTTTATGTTGTCCTGGAGAGCTTGCAGAGCACTGGGGAAAGGCAGGCAGAGAATTCCCTGCTAGCACCTTCTCTGTGCCTGGGAAGCACAAGTGTTCACATTGCTTGGCAGAATCGCTTTTGTGCAGAAAACAGTAACACTTGTTCAGAACGAAAGAAAGCACAGAGCCCCAGATTTTATGTTGTCCTGGAGAGCTTGCAGAGCACTGGGGAAAGGCAGGCAGAGAATTCCCTGCTAGCACCTTCTCTGTGCCTGTTCACATTGCTTCGCAGAATCGCTTTTGTGCAGAAAACAGTAACACTTGTTCAGAATGAAAGAAAGCACAGAGCCCCAGATTTTATGTTGTCCTGGAGAGCTTGCAGAGCACTGGGGAAAGGCAGGCAGAGAATTCCCTGCTAGCACCTTCTCTGTGCCTGGGAAGCACAAGTGTTCACATTGCTTGGCAGAATCGCTTTTGTGCAGAAAACAGTAACACTTGTTCAGAACGAAAGAAAGCACAGAGCCCCAGATTTTATGTTGTCCTGGAGAGCTTGCAGAGCACTGAGGAAAGGCAGGCAGAGAATTCCCTGCTAGCACCTTCTCTGTGCCTGTTCACATTGCTTCGCAGAATCGCTTTTGTGCAGAAAACAGTAACACTTGTTCAGAACGAAAGAAAGCACAGAGCCCCAGATTTGCTGTTGTCCTGGAGAGCTTGCAGAGCACTGGGGAAAGGCAGGCAGAGAATTCCCTGCTAGCACCTTCTCTGTGCCTGGGAAGCACAAGTGTTCACATTGCTTCGCAAAACCGCTTTTGTGCAGAAAACAGTAACACTTGTTCAGAACGAAAGAAAGCACAGAGCCCCAGATTTGCTGTTGTCCTGGAGAGCTAGCAGAGCACTGGGGAAAGGCAGGCAGAGAATTCCCTGCTAGCACCTTCTCTGTGCCTGGGAAGCACAAGTGTTCACATTGCTTCGCAGAATCGCTTTTGTGCAGAAAACAGTAACACTTGTTCAGAACGAAAGAAAGCACAGAGCCCCAGATTTTATGTTGTCCTGGAGAGCTTGCAGAGCACTGAGGAAAGGCAGGCAGAGAATTCCCTGCTAGCACCTTCTCTGTGCCTGGGAAGCACAAGTGTTCACATTGCTTGGCAGAATCGCTTTTTGCAGAAAACAGTAACACTTGTTCAGAACGAAAGAAAGCACAGAGCCCCAGATTTTATGTTGTCCTGGAGAGCTTGCAGAGCACTGGGGAAAGGCAGGCAGAGAATTCCCTGCTAGCACCTTCTCTGTGCCTGTTCACATTGCTTCGCAGAATCGCTTTTGTGCAGAAAACAGTAACACTTGTTCAGAACGAAAGAAAGCACAGAGCCCCAGATTTTATGTTGTCCTGGAGAGCGTGCAGAGCACTGGGGAAAGGCAGGCAGAGAATTCCCTGCTAGCACCTTCTCTGTGCCTGGGAAGCAGAAGTGTTCACATTGCTTCGCAGAATCGCTTTTGTGCAGAAAACAGTAACACTTGTTCAGAACGAAAGAAAGCACAGAGCCCCAGATTTGCTGTTGTCCTGGAGAGCTTGTAGAGCACTGGGGAAAGGCAGGCAGAGAATTCCCTGCTAGCACATTCTCTGTGCCTGGGAAGCACAAGTGTTCACATTGCTTCGCAGAATCGCTTTTGTGCAGAAAACAGTAACACTTGTTCAGAACGAAAGAAAGCACAGAGCCCCAGATTTTATGTTGTCCTGGAGAGCTTGCAGAGCACTGGGGAAAGGCAGGCAGAGAATTCCCTGCTAGCACCTTCTCTGTGCCTGGGAAGCACAAGTGTTCACATTGCTTGGCAGAATCGCTTTTGTGCAGAAAACTGTAACACTTGTTCAGAACGAAAGAAAGCACAGAGCCCCAGATTTGCTGTTGTCCTGGAGAGCTTGCAGAGCACTGGGGAAAGGCAGGCAGAGAATTCCCTGCTAGCACCTTCTCTGTGCCTGTTCACATTGCTTCACAGAATCGCTTTTGTGCAGAAAACAGTAACACTTGTTCAGAACGAAAGAAAGCACAGAGCCCCAGATTTTATGTTGTCCTGGAGAGCTTGCAGAGCACTGAGGAAAGGCAGGCAGAGAATTCCCTGCTAGCACCTTCTCTGTGCCTGGGAAGCAGAAGTGTTCACATTGCTTGGCAGAATCGCTTTTGTGCAGAAAATAGTAACACTTGTTCAGAACGAAAGAAATCACAGAGCCCCAGATTTTATGTTGTCCTGGAGAGCTTGCAGAGCACTGGGGAAAGGCAGGCAGAGAATTCCCTGCTAGCACCTTCTCTGTGCCTGTTCACATTGCTTCGCAGAATCGCTTTTGTGCAGAAAACAGTAACACTTGTTCAGAACGAAAGAAAGCACAGAGCCCCAGATTTTATGTTGTCCTGGAGAGCTTGCAGAGCACTGGGGAAAGGCAGGCAGAGAATTCCCTGCTAGCACCTTCTCTGTGCCTGGGAAGCACAAGTGTTCACATTGCTTCGCAGAATCGCTTTTGTGCAGAAAACAGTAACACTTGTTCAGAACGAAAGAAAGCACAGAGCCCCAGATTTGCTGTTGTCCTGGAGAGCTTGCAGAGCACTGGGGAAAGGCAGGCAGAGAATTCCCTGCTAGCACCTTCTCTGTGCCTGGGAAGCACAAGTGTTCACATTGCTTCGCAGAATCGCTTTTGTGCAGAAAACAGTAACACTTGTTCAGAACGAAAGAAAGCACAGAGCCCCAGATTTGCTGTTGTCCTGGAGAGCTTGCAGAGCACTGGGGAAAGGCAGGCAGAGAATTCCCTGCTAGCACCTTCTCTGTGCCTGGGAAGCACAAATGTTCACATTGCTTCGCAGAATCGCTTTTGTGCAGAAAACAGTAACACTTGTTCAGAACGAAAGAAAGCACAGAGCCCCAGATTTTATGTTGTCCTGGAGAGCTTGCAGAGCACTGGGGAAAGGCAGGCAGAGAATTCCCTGCTAGCACCTTCTCTGTGCCTGGGAAGCACAAGTGTTCACATTGCTTCGCAGAATCGCTTTTGTGCAGAAAACAGTAACACTTGTTCAGAACGAAAGAAAGCACAGAGCCCCAGATTTTATGTTGTCCTGGAGAGCTTGCAGAGCACTGGGGAAAGGCAGGCAGAGAATTCCCTGCTAGCACCTTCTCTGTGCCTGTTCACATTGCTTCGCAGAATCGCTTTTGTGCAGAAAACAGTAACACTTGTTCAGAACGAAAGAAAGCACAGAGCCCCAGATTTTATGTTGTCCTGGAGAGCTTGCAGAGCACTGGGGAAAGGCAGGCAGAGAATTCCCTGCTAGCACCTGCTCTGTGCCTGGGAAGCACAAGTGTTCACATTGCTTGGCAGAATCGCTTTTGTGCAGAAAACAGTAACACTTGTTCAGAACGAAAGAAAGCACAGAGCCCCAGATTTTATGTTGTCCTGGAGAGCTTGCAGAGCACTGGGGAAAGGCAGGCAGAGAATTCCCTGCTAGCACCTTCTCTGTGCCTGGGAAGCACAAGTGTTCACATTGCTTGGCAGAATCGCTTTTGTGCAGAAAACAGTAACACTTGTTCAGAACGAAAGAAAGCACAGAGCCCCAGATTTTATGTTGTCCTGGAGAGCTTGCAGAGCACTGAGGAAAGGCAGGCAGAGAATTCCCTGCTAGCACCTTCTCTGTGCCTGTTCACATTGCTTGGCAGAATCGCTTTTGTGCAGAAAACAGTAACACTTGTTCAGAACGAAAGAAAGCACAGAGCCCCAGATTTTATGTTGTCCTGGAGAGCTTGCAGAGCACTGGGGAAAGGCAGGCAGAGAATTCCCTGCTAGCACCTTCTCTGTGCCTGGGAAGCACAAGTGTTCACATTACTTCGCAGAATCGCTTTTGTGCAGAAAACAGTAACACTTGTTCAGAACGAAAGAAATCACAGAGCCCCAGATTTTATGTTGTCCTGGAGAGCTTGCAGAGCACTGGGGAAAGGCAGGCAGAGAATTCCCTGCTAGCACCTTCTCTGTGCCTGGGAAGCACAAGTGTTCACATTGCTTCGCAGAATGACTTTTGTGCAGAAAACAGTAACACTTGTTCAGAACGAAAGAAAGCACAGAGCCCCAGATTTTATGTTGTCCTGGAGAGCTTGCAGAGCACTGAGGAAAGGCAGGCAGAGAATTCCCTGCTAGCACCTTCTCTGTGCCTGGGAAGCAGAAGTGTTCACATTGCTTGGCAGAATCGCTTTTGTGCAGAAAACAGTAACACTTGTTCAGAACGAAAGAAAGCACAGAGCCCCAGATTTTATGTTGTCCTGGAGAGCTTGCAGAGCACTGGGGAAAGCCAGGCAGAGAATTCCCTGCTAGCACCTTCTCTGTGCCTGTTCACATTGCTTCGCAGAATCGCTTTTGTGCAGAAAACAGTAACACTTGTTCAGAACGAAAGAAAGCACAGAGCCCCAGATTTTATGTTGTCCTGGAGAGCTTGCAGAGCACTGGGGAAAGGCAGGCAGAGAATTCCCTGCTAGCACCTTCTCTGTGCCTGGGAAGCACAAGTGTTCACATTGCTTCGCAGAATCGCTTTTGTGCAGAAAACAGTAACACTTGTTCAGAACGAAAGAAAGCACAGAGCCCCAGATTTTATGTTGTCCTGGAGAGCTTGCAGAGCACTGGGGAAAGGCAGGCAGAGAATTCCCTGCTAGCACCTTCTCTGTGCCTGGGAAGCACAAGTGTTCACATTGCTTCGCAGAATCGCTTTTGTGCAGAAAACAGTAACACTTGTTCAGAACGAAAGAAAGCACAGAGCCCCAGATTTGCTGTTGTCCTGGAGAGCTTGCAGAGCACTGGGGAAAGGCAGGCAGAGAATTCCCTGCTAGCACCTTCTCTGTGCCTGGGAAGCACAAGTGTTCACATTGCTTCGCAGAATCGCTTTTGTGCAGAAAACAGTAACACTTGTTCAGAACGAAAGAAATCACAGAGCCCCAGATTTTATGTTGTCCTGGAGAGCTTGCAGAGCACTGGGGAAAGGCAGGCAGAGAATTCCCTGCTAGCACCTTCTCTGTGCCTGTTCACATTGCTTCACAGAATCGCTTTTGTGCAGAAAACAGTAACACTTGTTCAGAACGAAAGAAAGCACAGAGCCCCAGATTTTATGTTGTCCTGGAGAGCTTGCAGAGCACTGAGGAAAGGCAGGCAGAGAATTTCCTGCTAGCACCTTCTCTGTGCCTGGGAAGCAGAAGTGTTCACATTGCTTGGCAGAATCGCTTTTGTGCAGAAAACAGTAACACTTGTTCAGAACGAAAGAAATCACAGAGCCCCAGATTTTATGTTGTCCTGGAGAGCTTGCAGAGCACTGGGGAAAGGCAGGCAGAGAATTCCCTGCTAGCACCTTCTCTGTGCCTGTTCACATTGCTTCGCAGAATCGCTTTTGTGCAGAAAACAGTAACACTTGTTCAGAACGAAAGAAAGCACAGAGCCCCAGATTTTATGTTGTCCTGGAGAGCTTGCAGAGCACTGGGGAAAGGCAGGCAGAGAATTCCCTGCTAGCACCTTCTCTGTGCCTGGGAAGCACAAGTGTTCACATTGCTTCGCAGAATCGCTTTTGTGCAGAAAACAGTAACACTTGTTCAGAACGAAAGAAAGCACAGAGCCCCAGATTTGCTGTTGTCCTGGAGAGCTTGCAGAGCACTGGGGAAAGGCAGGCAGAGAATTCCCTGCTAGCACCTTCTCTGTGCCTGGGAAGCACAAGTGTTCACATTGCTTCGCAGAATCGCTTTTGTGCAGAAAACAGTAACACTTGTTCAGAACGAAAGAAAGCACAGAGCCCCAGATTTGCTGTTGTCCTGGAGAGCTTGCAGAGCACTGGGGAAAGGCAGGCAGAGAATTCCCTGCTAGCACCTTCTCTGTGCCTGGGAAGCACAAATGTTCACATTGCTTCGCAGAATCGCTTTTGTGCAGAAAACAGTAACACTTGTTCAGAACGAAAGAAAGCACAGAGCCCCAGATTTTATGTTGTCCTGGAGAGCTTGCAGAGCACTGGGGAAAGGCAGGCAGAGAATTCCCTGCTAGCACCTTCTCTGTGCCTGGGAAGCACAAGTGTTCACATTGCTTCGCAGAATCGCTTTTGTGCAGAAAACAGTAACACTTGTTCAGAACGAAAGAAAGCACAGAGCCCCAGATTTTATGTTGTCCTGGAGAGCTTGCAGAGCACTGGGGAAAGGCAGGCAGAGAATTCCCTGCTAGCACCTTCTCTGTGCCTGTTCACATTGCTTCGCAGAATCGCTTTTGTGCAGAAAACAGTAACACTTGTTCAGAACGAAAGAAAGCACAGAGCCCCAGATTTTATGTTGTCCTGGAGAGCTTGCAGAGCACTGGGGAAAGGCAGGCAGAGAATTCCCTGCTAGCACCTGCTCTGTGCCTGGGAAGCACAAGTGTTCACATTGCTTGGCAGAATCGCTTTTGTGCAGAAAACAGTAACACTTGTTCAGAACGAAAGAAAGCACAGAGCCCCAGATTTGCTGTTGTCCTGGAGAGCTTGCAGAGCACTGGGGAAAGGCAGGCAGAGAATTCCCTGCTAGCACCTTCTCTGTGCCTGGGAAGCACAAGTGTTCACATTGCTTCGCAGAATCGCTTTTGTGCAGAAAACAGTAACACTTGTTCAGAACGAAAGAAAGCACAGAGCCCCAGATTTGCTGTTGTCCTGGAGAGCTTGCAGAGCACTGGGGAAAGGCAGGCAGAGAATTCCCTGCTAGCACCTTCTCTGTGCCTGGGAAGCACAAATGTTCACATTGCTTCGCAGAATCGCTTTTGTGCAGAAAACAGTAACACTTGTTCAGAACGAAAGAAAGCACAGAGCCCCAGATTTTATGTTGTCCTGGAGAGCTTGCAGAGCACTGGGGAAAGGCAGGCAGAGAATTCCCTGCTAGCACCTTCTCTGTGCCTGGGAAGCACAAGTGTTCACATTGCTTCGCAGAATCGCTTTTGTGCAGAAAACAGTAACACTTGTTCAGAACGAAAGAAAGCACAGAGCCCCAGATTTTATGTTGTCCTGGAGAGCTTGCAGAGCACTGGGGAAAGGCAGGCAGAGAATTCCCTGCTAGCACCTTCTCTGTGCCTGTTCACATTGCTTCGCAGAATCGCTTTTGTGCAGAAAACAGTAACACTTGTTCAGAACGAAAGAAAGCACAGAGCCCCAGATTTTATGTTGTCCTGGAGAGCTTGCAGAGCACTGGGGAAAGGCAGGCAGAGAATTCCCTGCTAGCACCTGCTCTGTGCCTGGGAAGCACAAGTGTTCACATTGCTTGGCAGAATCGCTTTTGTGCAGAAAACAGTAACACTTGTTCAGAACGAAAGAAAGCACAGAGCCCCAGATTTTATGTTGTCCTGGAGAGCTTGCAGAGCACTGAGGAAAGGCAGGCAGAGAATTCCCTGCTAGCACCTTCTCTGTGCCTGTTCACATTGCTTGGCAGAATCGCTTTTGTGCAGAAAACAGTAACACTTGTTCAGAACGAAAGAAAGCACAGAGCCCCAGATTTTATGTTGTCCTGGAGAGCTTGCAGAGCACTGGGGAAAGGCAGGCAGAGAATTCCCTGCTAGCACCTTCTCTGTGCCTGGGAAGCACAAGTGTTCACATTACTTCGCAGAATCGCTTTTGTGCAGAAAACAGTAACACTTGTTCAGAACGAAAGAAATCACAGAGCCCCAGATTTTATGTTGTCCTGGAGAGCTTGCAGAGCACTGGGGAAAGGCAGGCAGAGAATTCCCTGCTAGCACCTTCTCTGTGCCTGGGAAGCACAAGTGTTCACATTGCTTCGCAGAATGACTTTTGTGCAGAAAACAGTAACACTTGTTCAGAACGAAAGAAAGCACAGAGCCCCAGATTTGCTGTTGTCCTGGAGAGCTTGCAGAGCACTGGGGAAAGGCAGACAGAGAATTCCCTGCTAGCACCTTCTCTGTGCCTGGGAAGCACAAGTGTTCACATTGCTTCGCAGAATCGCTTTTGTGCAGAAAACAGTAACACTTGTTCAGAACGAAAGAAAGCACAGAGCCCCAGATTTGCTGTTGTCCTGGAGAGCTTGCAGAGCACTGGGGAAAGGCAGGCAGAGAATTCCCTGCTAGCACCTTCTCTGTGCCTGGGAAGCAGAAGTGTTCACATTGCTTCGCAGAATCGCTTTTGTGCAGAAAACAGTAACACTTGTTCAGAACGAAAGAAAGCACAGAGCCCCAGATTTTATGTTGTCCTGGAGAGCTTGCAGAGCACTGAGGAAAGGCAGGCAGAGAATTCCCTGCTAGCACCTTCTCTGTGCCTGGGAAGCACAAGTGTTCACATTGCTTGGCAGAATCGCTTTTGTGCAGAAAACAGTAACACTTGTTCAGAACGAAAGAAAGCACAGAGCCCCAGATTTTATGTTGTCCTGGAGAGCTTGCAGAGCACTGGGGAAAGGCAGGCAGAGAATTCCCTGCTAGCACCTTCTCTGTGCCTGGGAAGCACAAGTGTTCACATTGCTTGGCAGAATCGCTTTTGTGCAGAAAACAGTAACACTTGTTCAGAACGAAAGAAAGCACAGAGCCCCAGATTTGCTGTTGTCCTGGAGAGCTTGCAGAGCACTGGGGAAAGGCAGGCAGAGAATTCCCTGCTAGCACCTTCTCTGTGCCTGTTCACATTGCTTCACAGAATCGCTTTTGTGCAGAAAACAGTAACACTTGTTCAGAACGAAAGAAAGCACAGAGCCCCAGATTTTATGTTGTCCTGGAGAGCTTGCAGAGCACTGAGGAAAGGCAGGCAGAGAATTCCCTGCTAGCACCTTCTCTGTGCCTGGGAAGCACAAGTGTTCACATTGCTTGGCAGAATCGCTTTTGTGCAGAAAACAGTAACACTTGTTCAGAACGAAAGAAAGCACAGAGCCCCAGATTTTATGTTGTCCTGGAGAGCTTGCAGAGCACTGGGGAAAGGCAGGCAGAGAATTCCCTGCTAGCACCTTCTCTGTGCCTGTTCACATTGCTTCGCAGAATCGCTTTTGTGCAGAAAACAGTAACACTTGTTCAGAACGAAAGAAAGCACAGAGCCCCAGATTTTATGTTGTCCTGGAGAGCTTGCAGAGCACTGGGGAAAGGCAGGCAGAGAATTCCCTGCTAGCACCTTCTCTGTGCCTGGGAAGCAGAAGTGTTCACATTGCTTCGCAGAATCGCTTTTGTGCAGAAAACAGTAACACTTGTTCAGAACGAAAGAAAGCACAGAGCCCCAGATTTGCTGTTGTCCTGGAGAGCTTGCAGAGCACTGGGGAAAGGCAGGCAGAGAATTCCCTGCTAGCACCTTCTCTGTGCCTGGGAAGCACAAGTGTTCACATGGCTTCGCAGAATCGCTTTTGTGCAGAAAACAGTAACACTTGTTCAGAACGAAAGAAAGCACAGAGCCCCAGATTTGCTGTTGTCCTGGAGAGCTTGTAGAGCACTGGGGAAAGGCAGGCAGAGAATTCCCTGCTAGCACCTTCTCTGTGCCTGGGAAGCACAAATGTTCACATTGCTTCGCAGAATCGCTTTTGTGCAGAAAACAGTAACACTTGTTCAGAACGAAAGAAAGCACAGAGCCCCAGATTTTATGTTGTCCTGGAGAGCTTGCAGAGCACTGGGGAAAGGCAGGCAGAGAATTCCCTGCTAGCACCTTCTCTGTGCCTGGGAAGCACAAGTGTTCACATTGCTTCGCAGAATCGCTTTTGTGCAGAAAACAGTAACACTTGTTCAGAACGAAAGAAAGCACAGAGCCCCAGATTTTATGTTGTCCTGGAGAGCTTGCAGAGCACTGAGGAAAGGCAGGCAGAGAATTCCCTGCTAGCACCTTCTCTGTGCCTGTTCACATTGCTTCGCAGAATCGCTTTTGTGCAGAAAACAGTAACACTTGTTCAGAACGAAAGAAAGCACAGAGCCCCAGATTTTATGTTGTCCTGGAGAGCTTGCAGAGCACTGGGGAAAGGCAGGCAGAGAATTCCCTGCTAGCACCTTCTCTGTGCCTGGGAAGCACAAGTGTTCACATTACTTCGCAGAATCGCTTTTGTGCAGAAAACAGTAACACTTGTTCAGAACGAAAGAAATCACAGAGCCCCAGATTTTATGTTGTCCTGGAGAGCTTGCAGAGCACTGGGGAAAGGCAGGCAGAGAATTCCCTGCTAGCACCTTCTCTGTGCCTGGGAAGCACAAGTGTTCACATTGCTTCGCAGAATGACTTTTGTGCAGAAAACAGTAACACTTGTTCAGAACGAAAGAAAGCACAGAGCCCCAGATTTTATGTTGTCCTGGAGAGCTTGCAGAGCACTGAGGAAAGGCAGGCAGAGAATTCCCTGCTAGCACCTTCTCTGTGCCTGGGAAGCAGAAGTGTTCACATTGCTTGGCAGAATCGCTTTTGTGCAGAAAACAGTAACACTTGTTCAGAACGAAAGAAAGCACTGAGCCCCAGATTTGCTGTTGTCCTGGAGAGCTTGTAGAGCACTGGGGAAAGGCAGGCAGAGAATTCCCTGCTAGCACCTTCTCTGTGCCTGTTCACATTGCTTCGCAGAATCGCTTTTGTGCAGAAAACAGTAACACTTGTTCAGAACGAAAGAAAGCACAGAGCCCCAGATTTTATGTTGTCCTGGAGAGCTTGCAGAGCACTGGGGAAAGGCAGGCAGAGAATTCCCTGCTAGCACCTTCTCTGTGCCTGGGAAGCACAAGTGTTCACATTGCTTGGCAGAATCGCTTTTGTGCAGAAAACAGTAACACTTGTTCAGAACGAAAGAAAGCACAGAGCCCCAGATTTTATGTTGTCCTGGAGAGCTTGCAGAGCACTGGGGAAAGGCAGGCAGAGAATTCCCTGCTAGCACCTTCTCTGTGCCTGTTCACATTGCTTCGCAGAATCGCTTTTGTGCAGAAAACAGTAACACTTGTTCAGAACGAAAGAAAGCACAGAGCCCCAGATTTGCTGTTGTCCTGGAGAGCTTGTAGAGCACTGGGGAAAGGCAGGCAGAGAATTCCCTGCTAGCACCTTCTCTGTGCCTGGGAAGCACAAGTGTTCACATTGCTTCGCAGAATCGCTTTTGTGCAGAAAACAGTAACACTTGTTCAGAACGAAAGAAAGCACAGAGCCCCAGATTTTATGTTGTCCTGGAGAGCTTGCAGAGCACTGAGGAAAGGCAGGCAGAGAATTCCCTGCTAGCACCTTCTCTGTGCCTGTTCACATTGCTTGGCAGAATCGCTTTTGTGCAGAAAACAGTAACAGTTGTTCAGAACGAAAGAAAGCACAGAGCCCCAGATTTTATGTTGTCCTGGAGAGCTTGCAGAGCACTGGGGAAAGGCAGGCAGAGAATTCCCTGCTAGCACCTTCTCTGTGCCTGGGAAGCACAAGTGTTCACATTACTTCGCAGAATCGCTTTTGTGCAGAAAACAGTAACACTTGTTCAGAACGAAAGAAATCACAGAGCCCCAGATTTTATGTTGTCCTGGAGAGCTTGCAGAGCACTGGGGAAAGGCAGGCAGAGAATTCCCTGCTAGCACCTTCTCTGTGCCTGGGAAGCACAAGTGTTCACATTGCTTCGCAGAATGACTTTTGTGCAGAAAACAGTAACACTTGTTCAGAACGAAAGAAAGCACAGAGCCCCAGATTTTATGTTGTCCTGGAGAGCTTGCAGAGCACTGAGGAAAGGCAGGCAGAGAATTCCCTGCTAGCACCTTTTCTGTGCCTGGGAAGCAGAAGTGTTCACATTGCTTGGCAGAATCGCTTTTGTGCAGAAAACAGTAACACTTGTTCAGAACGAAAGAAAGCACTGAGCCCCAGATTTGCTGTTGTCCTGGAGAGCTTGTAGAGCACTGGGGAAAGGCAGGCAGAGAATTCCCTGCTAGCACCTTCTCTGTGCCTGTTCACATTGCTTCGCAGAATCGCTTTTGTGCAGAAAACAGTAACACTTGTTCAGAACGAAAGAAATCACAGAGCCCCAGATTTTATGTTGTCCTGGAGAGCTTGCAGAGCACTGGGGAAAGGCAGGCAGAGAATTCCCTGCTAGCACCTTCTCTGTGCCTGGGAAGCACAAGTGTTCACATTGCTTGGCAGAATCGCTTTTGTGCAGAAAACAGTAACACTTGTTCAGAACGAAAGAAAGCACAGAGCCCCAGATTTGCTGTTGTCCTGGAGAGCTTGCAGAGCACTGGGGAAAGGCAGGCAGAGAATTCCCTGCTAGCACCTTCTCTGTGCCTGGGAAGCACAAGTGTTCACATTGCTTCGCAGAATCGCTTTTGTGCAGAAAACAGTAACACTTGTTCAGAACGAAAGAAAGCACAGAGCCCCAGATTTTATGTTGTCCTGGAGAGCTTGCAGAGCACTGAGGAAAGGCAGGCAGAGAATTCCCTGCTAGCACCTTCTCTGTGCCTGGGAAGCACAAGTGTTCACATTGCTTGGCAGAATCGCTTTTGTGCAGAAAACAGTAACACTTGTTCAGAACGAAAGAAAGCACAGAGCCCCAGATTTGCTGTTGTCCTGGAGAGCTTGCAGAGCACTGGGGAAAGGCAGGCAGAGAATTCCCTGCTAGCACCTTCTCTGTGCCTGTTCACATTGCTTCACAGAATCGCTTTTGTGCAGAAAACAGTAACACTTGTTCAGAACGAAAGAAAGCACAGAGCCCCAGATTTTATGTTGTCCTGGAGAGCTTGCCGAGCACTGAGGAAAGGCAGGCAGAGAATTCCCTGCTAGCACCTTCTCTGTGCCTGGGAAGCACAAGTGTTCACATTGCTTGGCAGAATCGCTTTTGTGCAGAAAACAGTAACACTTGTTCAGAACGAAAGAAAGCACAGAGCCCCAGATTTTATGTTGTCCTGGAGAGCTTGCAGAGCACTGAGGAAAGGCAGGCAGAGAATTCCCTGCTAGCACCTTCTCTGTGCCTGTTCACTTTGCTTCGCAGAATCGCTTTTGTGCAGAAAACAGTAACACTTGTTCAGAACGAAAGAAAGCACAGAGCCCCAGATTTTATGTTGTCCTGGAGAGCTTGCAGAGCACTGGGGAAAGGCAGGCAGAGAATTCCCTGCTAGCACCTTCTCTGTGCCTGTTCACATTGCTTCGCAGAATTGCTTTTGTGCAGAAAACAGTAACACTTGTTCAGAACGAAAGAAAGCACAGAGCCCCAGATTTGCTGTTGTCCTGGAGAGCTTGCAGAGCACTGGGGAAAGGCAGACATAGAATTCCCTGCTAGCACCTTCTCTGTGCCTGGGAAGCACAAGTGTTCACATTGCTTCGCAGAATCGCTTTTGTGCAGAAAACAGTAACACTTGTTCAGAACGAAAGAAAGCACAGAGCCCTAGATTTTATGTTGTCCTGGAGAGCTTGCAGAGCACTGGGGAAAGGCAGGCAGAGAATTCCCTGCTAGCACCTTCTCTGTGCCTGGGAAGCACAAGTGTTCACATTGCTTGGCAGAATCGCTTTTGTGCAGAAAACAGTAACACTTGTTCAGAACGAAAGAAAGCACAGAGCCCCAGATTTTATGTTGTCCTGGAGAGCTTGCAGAGCACTGAGGAAAGGCAGGCAGAGAATTCCCTGCTAGCACCTTCTCTGTGCCTGGGAAGCACAAGTGTTCACATTGCTTGGCAGAATCGCTTTTGTGCAGAAAACAGTAACACTTGTTCAGAACGAAAGAAAGCACAGAGCCCCAGATTTTATGTTGTCCTGGAGAGCTTGCAGAGCACTGGGGAAAGGCAGGCAGAGAATTCCCTGCTAGCACCTTCTCTGTGCCTGGGAAGCAGAAGTGTTCACATTGCTTCGCAGAATCGCTTTTGTGCAGAAAACAGTAACACTTGTTCAGAACGAAAGAAAGCACAGAGCCCCAGATTTTATGTTGTCCTGGAGAGCTTGCAGAGCACTGGGGAAAGGCAGGCAGAGAATTCCCTGCTAGCACCTTCTCTGTGCCTGGGAAGCACAAGTTTTCACATTGCTTCGCAGAACCGCTTTTGTGCAGAAAACAGTAACACTTGTTCAGAACGAAAGAAAGCACAGAGCCCCAGATTTTATGTTGTCCTGGAGAGCTTGCAGAGCACTGGGGAAAGGCAGGCAGAGAATTCCCTGCTAGCACCTTCTCTGTGCCTGGGAAGCACAAGTGTTCACATTGCTTCGCAGAATCGCTTTTGTGCAGAAAACAGTAACACTTGTTCAGAATGAAAGAAAGCACAGAACCCCAGATTTTATGTTGTCCTGGAGAGCTTGCAGAGCACTGAGGAAAGGCAGGCAGAGAATTCCCTGCTAGCACCTTCTCTGTGCCTGTTCACATTGCTTGGCAGAATCGCTTTTGTGCAGAAAACAGTAACACTTGTTCAGAACGAAAGAAAGCACAGAGCCCCAGATTTTATGTTGTCCTGGAGAGCTTGCCGAGCACTGAGGAAAGGCAGGCAGAGAATTCCCTGCTAGCACCTTCTCTGTGCCTGGGAAGCAGAAGTGTTCACATTGCTTGGCAGAATCGCTTTTGTGCAGAAAACAGTAACACTTGTTCAGAACGAAAGAAAGCACAGAGCCCCAGATTTTATGTTGTCCTGGAGAGCTTGCAGAGCACTGGGGAAAGGCAGGCAGAGAATTCCCTGCTAGCACCTTCTCTGTGCCTGGGAAGCACAAGTTTTCACATTGCTTCGCAGAACCGCTTTTGTGCAGAAAACAGTAACACTTGTTCAGAACGAAAGAAATCACAGAGCCCCAGATTTTATGTTGTCCTGGAGAGCTTGCAGAGCACTGGGGAAAGGCAGGCAGAGAATTCCCTGCTAGCACCTTCTCTGTGCCTGGGAAGCACAAGTGTTCACATTGCTTCGCAGAATCGCTTTTGTGCAGAAAACAGTAACACTTGTTCAGAACGAAAGAAAGCACAGAGCCCCAGATTTTATGTTGTCCTGGAGAGCTTGCAGAGCACTGAGGAAAGGCAGGCAGAGAATTCCCTGCTAGCACCTTCTCTGTGCCTGTTCACATTGCTTCGCAGAATCGCTTTTGTGCAGAAAACAGTAACACTTGTTCAGAACGAAAGAAAGCACAGAGCCCCAGATTTTATGTTGTCCTGGAGAGCTTGCCGAGCACTGAGGAAAGGCAGGCAGAGAATTCCCTGCTAGCACCTTCTCTGTGCCTGGGAAGCACAAGAGTTCACATTGCTTGGCAGAATCGCTTTTGTGCAGAAAACAGTAACACTTGTTCAGAACGAAAGAAAGCACAGAGCCCCAGATTTTATGTTGTCCTGGAGAGCTTGCAGAGCACTGAGGAAAGGCAGGCAGAGAATTCCCTGCTAGCACCTTCTCTGTGCCTGGGAAGTACAAGTGTTCACATTGCTTGGCAGAATCGCTTTTGTGCAGAAAACAGTAACACTTGTTCAGACCGAAAGAAAGCACAGAGCCCCAGATTTTATGTTGTCCTGGAGAGCTTGCAGAGCACTGGGGAAAGGCAGGCAGAGAATTCCCTGCTAGCACCTTCTCTGTGCCTGTTCACATTGCTTCGCAGAATCGCTTTTGTGCAGAAAACAGTAACACTTGTTCAGAACGAAAGAAAGCACAGAGCCCCAGATTTGCTGTTGTCCTGGAGAGCTTGTAGAGCACTGGGGAAAGGCAGGCAGAGAATTCCCTGCTAGCACCTTCTCTGTGCCTGTTCACATTGCTTCGCAGAATCGCTTTTGTGCAGAAAACAGTAACACTTGTTCAGAACGAAAGAAAGCACAGAGCCCCAGATTTTATGTTGTCCTGGAGAGCTTGCAGAGCACTGGGGAAAGGCAGGCAGAGAATTCCCTGCTAGCACCTTCTCTGTGCCTGGGAAGCACAAGTGTTCACATTGCTTGGCAGAATCGCTTTTGTGCAGAAAACAGTAACACTTGTTCAGAACGAAAGAAAGCACAGAGCCCCAGATTTGCTGTTGTCCTGGAGAGCTTGCAGAGCACTGGGGAAAGGCAGGCAGAGAATTCCCTGCTAGCACCTTCTCTGTGCCTGGGAAGCACAAGTTTTCACATTGCTTCGCAGAACCGCTTTTGTGCAGAAAACAGTAACACTTGTTCAGAACGAAAGAAATCACAGAGCCCCAGATTTTATGTTGTCCTGGAGAGCTTGCAGAGCACTGGGGAAAGGCAGGCAGAGAATTCCCTGCTAGCACCTTCTCTGTGCCTGGGAAGCACAAGTGTTCACATTGCTTCGCAGAATCGCTTTTGTGCAGAAAACAGTAACACTTGTTCAGAACGAAAGAAAGCACAGAGCCCCAGATTTTATGTTGTCCTGGAGAGCTTGCAGAGCACTGGGGAAAGGCAGGCAGAGAATTCCCTGCTAGCACCTTCTCTGTGCCTGGGAAGCACAAGTGTTCACATTGCTTGGCAGAATCGCTTTTGTGCAGAAAACAGTAACACTTGTTCAGAACGAAAGAAAGCACAGAGCCCCAGATTTTATGTTGTCCTGGAGAGCTTGCAGAGCACTGGGGAAAGGCAGGCAGAGAATTCCCTGCTAGCACCTTCTCTGTGCCTGTTCACATTGCTTCGCAGAATCGCTTTTGTGCAGAAAACAGTAACACTTGTTCAGAATGAAAGAAAGCACAGAGCCCCAGATTTTATGTTGTCCTGGAGAGCTTGCCGAGCACTGAGGAAAGGCAGGCAGAGAATTCCCTGCTAGCACCTTCTCTGTGCCTGGGAAGCACAAGTGTTCACATTGCTTGGCAGAATCGCTTTTGTGCAGAAAACAGTAACACTTGTTCAGAACGAAAGAAAGCACAGAGCCCCAGATTTTATGTTGTCCTGGAGAGCTTGCAGAGCACTGGGGAAAGGCAGGCAGAGAATTCCCTGCTAGCACCTTCTCTGTGCCTGGGAAGCACAAGTGTTCACATTGCTTCGCAGAATCGCTTTTGTGCAGAAAACAGTAACACTTGTTCAGAACGAAAGAAAGCACAGAGCCCCAGATTTTATGTTGTCCTGGAGAGCTTGCAGAGCACTGGGGAAAGGCAGGCAGAGAATTCCCTGCTAGCACCTTCTCTGTGCCTGGGAAGCACAAGTGTTCACATTGCTTGGCAGAATCGCTTTTGTGCAGAAAACAGTAACACTTGTTCAGAACGAAAGAAAGCACAGAGCCCCAGATTTTATGTTGTCCTGGAGAGCTTGCAGAGCACTGGGGAAAGGCAGGCAGAGAATTCCCTGCTAGCACCTTCTCTGTGCCTGGGAAGCACAAGTGTTCACATTGCTTCGCAGAATCGCTTTTGTGCAGAAAACATTAACACTTGTTCAGAACGAAAGAAAGCACAGAGCCCCAGATTTTATGTTGTCCTGGAGAGCTTGCAGAGCACTGAGGAAAGGCAGGCAGAGAATTCCCTGCTAGCACCTTCTCTGTGCCTGTTCACATTGCTTCGCAGAATCGCTTTTGTGCAGAAAACAGTAACACTTGTTCAGAACGAAAGAAAGCACAGAGCCCCAGATTTTATGTTGTCCTGGAGAGCTTGCAGAGCACTGAGGAAAGGCAGGCAGAGAATTCCCTGCTAGCACCTTCTCTGTGCCTGGGAAGCAGAAGTGTTCACATTGCTTGGCAGAATCGCTTTTGTGCAGAAAACAGTAACACTTGTTCAGAACGAAAGAAAGCACAGAGCCCCAGATTTTATGTTGTCCTGGAGAGCTTGCAGAGCACTGAGGAAAGGCAGGCAGAGAATTCCCTGCTAGCACCTTCTCTGTGCCTGGGAAGCACAAGTGTTCACATTGCTTGGCAGAATCGCTTTTGTGCAGAAAACAGTAACACTTGTTCAGAACGAAAGAAAGCACAGAGCCCCAGATTTTATGTTGTCCTGGAGAGCTTGCAGAGCACTGAGGAAAGGCAGGCAGAGAATTCCCTGCTAGCACCTTCTCTGTGCCTGGGAAGCACAAGTGTTCACATTGCTTGGCAGAATCGCTTTTGTGCAGAAAACAGTAACACTTGTTCAGAACGAAAGAAAGCACAGAGCCCCAGATTTTATGTTGTCCTGGAGAGCTTGCAGAGCACTGGGGAAAGGCAGGCAGAGAATTCCCTGCTAGCACCTTCTCTGTGCCTGGGAAGCACAAGTGTTCACATTGCTTCGCAGAATCGCTTTTGTGCAGAAAACAGTAACACTTGTTCAGAACGAAAGAAAGCACAGAGCCCCAGATTTTATGTTGTCCTGGAGAGCTTGCAGAGCACTGAGGAAAGGCAGGCAGAGAATTCCCTGCTAGCACCTTCTCTGTGCCTGGGAAGCACAAGTGTTCACATTGCTTCGCAGAATCGCTTTTGTGCAGAAAACAGTAACACTTGTTCAGAACGAAAGAAAGCACAGAGCCCCAGATTTTATGTTGTCCTGGAGAGCTTGCAGAGCACTGAGGAAAGGCAGGCAGAGAATTCCCTGCTAGCACCTTCTCTGTGCCTGGGAAGCAGAAGTGTTCACATTGCTTGGCAGAATCGCTTTTGTGCAGAAAACAGTAACACTTGTTCAGAACGAAAGAAAGCACAGAGCCCCAGATTTTATGTTGTCCTGGAGAGCTTGCAGAGCACTGGGGAAAGGCAGGCAGAGAATTCCCTGCTAGCACCTTCTCTGTGCCTGGGAAGCACAAGTGTTCACATTGCTTCGCAGAATCGCTTTTGTGCAGAAAACAGTAACACTTGTTCAGAACGAAAGAAAGCACAGAGCCCCAGATTTTATGTTGTCCTGGAGAGCTTGCAGAGCACTGGGGAAAGGCAGGCAGAGAATTCCCTGCTAGCACCTTCTCTGTGCCTGTTCACTTTGCTTCGCAGAATCGCTTTTGTGCAGAAAACAGTAACACTTGTTCAGAACGAAAGAAAGCACAGAGCCCCAGATTTTATGTTGTCCTGGAGAGCTTGCAGAGCACTGGGGAAAGGCAGGCAGAGAATTCCCTGCTAGCACCTTCTCTGTGCCTGGGAAGCAGAAGTGTTCACATTGCTTCGCAGAATCGCTTTTGTGCAGAAAACAGTAACACTTGTTCAGAACGAAAGAAAGCACAGAGCCCCAGATTTTATGTTGTCCTGGAGAGCTTGTAGAGCACTGGGGAAAGGCAGGCAGAGAATTCCCTGCTAGCACCTTCTCTGTGCCTGGGAAGCACAAGTGTTCACATTGCTTCGCAGAATCGCTTTTGTGCAGAAAACAGTAACACTTGTTCAGAACGAAAGAAAGCACAGAGCCCCAGATTTGCTGTTGTCCTGGAGAGCTTGCAGAGCACTGGGGAAAGGCAGGCAGAGAATTCCCTGCTAGCACCTTCTCTGTGCCTGGGAAGCACAAGTGTTCACATTGCTTCGCAGAATCGCTTTTGTGCAGAAAACAGTAACACTTGTTCAGAATGAAAGAAAGCACAGAACCCCAGATTTTATGTTGTCCTGGAGAGCTTGCAGAGCACTGAGGAAAGGCAGGCAGAGAATTCCCTGCTAGCACCTTCTCTGTGCCTGTTCACATTGCTTCGCAGAATCGCTTTTGTGCAGAAAACAGTAACACTTGTTCAGAATGAAAGAAAGCACAGAACCCCAGATTTTATGTTGTCCTGGAGAGCTTGCAGAGCACTGAGGAAAGGCAGGCAGAGAATTCCCTGCTAGCACCTTCTCTGTGCCTGTTCACTTTGCTTCGCAGAATCGCTTTTGTGCAGAAAACAGTAACACTTGTTCAGAACGAAAGAAAGCACAGAGCCCCAGATTTTATGTTGTCCTGGAGAGCTTGCAGAGCACTGGGGAAAGGCAGGCAGAGAATTCCCTGCTAGCACCTTCTCTGTGCCTGGGAAGCACAAGTGTTCACATTGCTTCGCAGAATCGCTTTTGTGCAGAAAACAGTAACACTTGTTCAGAACGAAAGAAAGCACAGAGCCCCAGATTTTATGTTGTCCTGGAGAGCTTGCAGAGCACTGGGGAAAGGCAGGCAGAGAATTCCCTGCTAGCACCTTCTCTGTGCCTGGGAAGCACAAGTGTTCACATTGCTTCGCAGAATCGCTTTTGTGCAGAAAACAGTAACACTTGTTCAGAACGAAAGAAAGCACAGAGCCCCAGATTTTATGTTGTCCTGGAGAGCTTGCAGAGCACTGGGGAAAGGCAGGCAGAGAATTCCCTGCTAGCACCTTCTCTGTGCCTGTTCACATTGCTTCGCAGAATCGCTTTTGTGCAGAAAACAGTAACACTTGTTCAGAACGAAAGAAAGCACAGAGCCCCAGATTTGCTGTTGTCCTGGAGAGCTTGTAGAGCACTGGGGAAAGGCAGGCAGAGAATTCCCTGCTAGCACCTTCTCTGTGCCTGTTCACATTGCTTCGCAGAATCGCTTTTGTGCAGAAAACAGTAACACTTGTTCAGAACGAAAGAAAGCACAGAGCCCCAGATTTTATGTTGTCCTGGAGAGCTTGCAGAGCACTGGGGAAAGGCAGGCAGAGAATTCCCTGCTAGCACCTTCTCTGTGCCTGGGAAGCACAAGTGTTCACATTGCTTCGCAGAATCGCTTTTGTGCAGAAAACAGTAACACTTGTTCAGAACGAAAGAAATCACAGAGCCCCAGATTTTATGTTGTCCTGGAGAGCTTGCAGAGCACTGGGGAAAGGCAGGCAGAGAATTCCCTGCTAGCACCTTCTCTGTGCCTGGGAAGCACAAGTGTTCACATTGCTTCGCAGAATCGCTTTTGTGCAGAAAACAGTCACACTTGTTCAGAACGAAAGAAAGCACAGAGCCCCAGATTTTATGTTGTCCTGGAGAGCTTGCAGAGCACTGAGGAAAGGCAGGCAGAGAATTCCCTGCTAGCACCTTCTCTGTGCCTGTTCACATTGCTTCGCAGAATCGCTTTTGTGCAGAAAACAGTAACACTTGTTCAGAATGAAAGAAAGCACAGAACCCCAGATTTTATGTTGTCCTGGAGAGCTTGCAGAGCACTGAGGAAAGGCAGGCAGAGAATTCCCTGCTAGCACCTTCTCTGTGCCTGTTCACTTTGCTTTGCAGAATCGCTTTTGTGCAGAAAACAGTAACACTTGTTCAGAACGAAAGAAAGCACAGAGCCCCAGATTTTATGTTGTCCTGGAGAGCTTGCAGAGCACTGGGGAAAGGCAGGCAGAGAATTCCCTGCTAGCACCTTCTCTGTGCCTGGGAAGCACAAGTGTTCACATTGCTTCGCAGAATCGCTTTTGTGCAGAAAACAGTAACACTTGTTCAGAACGAAAGAAAGCACAGAGCCCCAGATTTTATGTTGTCCTGGAGAGCTTGCAGAGCACTGGGGAAAGGCAGGCAGAGAATTCCCTGCTAGCACCTTCTCTGTGCCTGTTCACTTTGCTTGGCAGAATCGCTTTTGTGCAGAAAACAGTAACACTTGTTCAGAACGAAAGAAAGCACAGAGCCCCAGATTTTATGTTGTCCTGGAGAGCTTGCAGAGCACTGGGGAAAGGCAGGCAGAGAATTCCCTGCTAGCACCTTCTCTGTGCCTGGGAAGCAGAAGTGTTCACATTGCTTCGCAGAACCGCTTTTGTGCAGAAAACAGTAACACTTGTTCAGAACGAAAGAAATCACAGAGCCCCAGATTTTATGTTGTCCTGGAGAGCTTGCAGAGCACTGGGGAAAGGCAGGCAGAGAATTCCCTGCTAGCACCTTCTCTGTGCCTGGGAAGCACAAGTGTTCACATTGCTTCGCAGAATCGCTTTTGTGCAGAAAACAGTAACACTTGTTCAGAACGAAAGAAAGCACAGAGCCCCAGATTTGCTGTTGTCCTGGAGAGCTTGTAGAGCACTGGGGAAAGGCAGGCAGAGAATTCCCTGCTAGCACCTTCTCTGTGCCTGTTCACATTGCTTCGCAGAATCGCTTTTGTGCAGAAAACAGTAACACTTGTTCAGAACGAAAGAAAGCACAGAGCCCCAGATTTTATGTTGTCCTGGAGAGCTTGCAGAGCACTGGGGAAAGGCAGGCAGAGAATTCCCTGCTAGCACCTTCTCTGTGCCTGGGAAGCACAAGTGTTCACATTGCTTGGCAGAATCGCTTTTGTGCAGAAAACAGTAACACTTGTTCAGAACGAAAGAAATCACAGAGCCCCAGATTTTATGTTGTCCTGGAGAGCTTGCAGAGCACTGGGGAAAGGCAGGCAGAGAATTCCGTGCTAGCACCTTCTCTGTGCCTGTTCACATTGCTTCGCAGAATCGCTTTTGTGCAGAAAACAGTAACACTTGTTCAGAACGAAAAAAAGCACAGAGCCCCAGATTTGCTGTTGTCCTGGAGAGCTTGTAGAGCACTGGGGAAAGGCAGGCAGAGAATTCCCTGCTAGCACCTTCTCTGTGCCTGTTCACATTGCTTCGCAGAATCGCTTTTGTGCAGAAAACAGTAACACTTGTTCAGAACGAAAGAAAGCACAGAGCCCCAGATTTTATGTTGTCCTGGAGAGCTTGCAGAGCACTGGGGAAAGGCAGGCAGAGAATTCCCTGCTAGCACCTTCTCTGTGCCTGGGAAGCACAAGTGTTCACATTGCTTCGCAGAATCGCTTTTGTGCAGAAAACAGTAACACTTGTTCAGAACGAAAGAAAGCACAGAGCCCCAGATTTTATGTTGTCCTGGAGAGCTTGCAGAGCACTGGGGAAAGGCAGGCAGAGAATTCCCTGCTAGCACCTTCTCTGTGCCTGGGAAGCACAAGTTTTCACATTGCTTCGCAGAACCGCTTTTGTGCAGAAAACAGTAACACTTGTTCAGAACGAAAGAAATCACAGAGCCCCAGATTTTATGTTGTCCTGGAGAGCTTGCAGAGCACTGGGGAAAGGCAGGCAGAGAATTCCCTGCTAGCACCTTCTCTGTGCCTGGGAAGCACAAGTGTTCACATTGCTTCGCAGAATCGCTTTTGTGCAGAAAACAGTAACACTTGTTCAGAACGAAAGAAAGCACAGAGCCCCAGATTTTATGTTGTCCTGGAGAGCTTGCAGAGCACTGAGGAAAGGCAGGCAGAGAATTCCCTGCTAGCACCTTCTCTGTGCCTGTTCACATTGCTTCGCAGAATCGCTTTTGTGCAGAAAACAGTAACACTTGTTCAGAACGAAAGAAAGCACAGAGCCCCAGATTTTATGTTGTCCTGGAGAGCTTGCAGAGCACTGGGGAAAGGCAGGCAGAGAATTCCCTGCTAGCACCTTCTCTGTGCCTGGGAAGCACAAGTGTTCACATTGCTTCGCAGAATCGCTTTTGTTCAGAAAAAAGAAACACTTGTTCAGAACGAAAGAAATCACAGAGCCCCAGATTTTATGTTGTCCTGGAGAGCTTGCAGAGCACTGGGGAAAGGCAGGCAGAGAATTCCCTGCTAGCACCTTCTCTGTGCCTGGGAAGCACAAGTGTTCACATTGCTTCGCAGAATCGCTTTTGTGCAGAAAACAGTAACACTTGTTCAGAACGAAAGAAAGCACAGAGCCCCAGATTTTATGTTGTCCTGGAGAGCTTGCAGAGCACTGAGGAAAGGCAGGCAGAGAATTCCCTGCTAGCACCTTCTCTGTGCCTGGGAAGCAGAAGTGTTCACATTGCTTGGCAGAATCGCTTTTGTGCAGAAAACAGTAACACTTGTTCAGAACGAAAGAAAGCACAGAGCCCCAGATTTTATGTTGTCCTGGAGAGCTTGCAGAGCACTGGGGAAAGGCAGGCAGAGAATTCCCTGCTAGCACCTTCTCTGTGCCTGGGAAGCACAAGTGTTCACATTGCTTCGCAGAATCGCTTTTGTGCAGAAAACAGTAACACTTGTTCAGAACGAAAGAAAGCACAGAGCCCCAGATTTTATGTTGTCCTGGAGAGCTTGCAGAGCACTGGGGAAAGGCAGGCAGAGAATTCCCTGCTAGCACCTTCTCTGTGCCTGTTCACTTTGCTTCGCAGAATCGCTTTTGTGCAGAAAACAGTAACACTTGTTCAGAACGAAAGAAAGCACAGAGCCCCAGATTTTATGTTGTCCTGGAGAGCTTGCAGAGCACTGGGGAAAGGCAGGCAGAGAATTCCCTGCTAGCACCTTCTCTGTGCCTGGGAAGCACAAGTGTTCACATTGCTTGGCAGAATCGCTTTTGTGCAGAAAACAGTAACACTTGTTCAGAACGAAAGAAAGCACAGAGCCCCAGATTTTATGTTGTCCTGGAGAGCTTGTAGAGCACTGGGGAAAGGCAGGCAGAGAATTCCCTGCTAGCACCTTCTCTGTGCCTGGGAAGCACAAGTGTTCACATTGCTTCGCAGAATCGCTTTTGTGCAGAAAACAGTAACAGTTGTTCAGAACGAAAGAAAGCACAGAGCCCCAGATTTTATGTTGTCCTGGAGAGCTTGCAGAGCACTGGGGAAAGGCAGGCAGAGAATTCCCTGCTAGCACCTTCTCTGTGCCTGGGAAGCACAAGTGTTCACATTGCTTCGCAGAATCGCTTTTGTGCAGAAAACAGTAACACTTGTTCAGAATGAAAGAAAGCACAGAACCCCAGATTTTATGTTGTCCTGGAGAGCTTGCAGAGCACTGAGGAAAGGCAGGCAGAGAATTCCCTGCTAGCACCTTCTCTGTGCCTGGGAAGCACAAGTGTTCACATTGCTTCGCAGAATCGCTTTTGTGCAGAAAACAGTAACACTTGTTCAGAACGAAAGAAAGCACAGAGCCCCAGATTTTATGTTGTCCTGGAGAGCTTGCAGAGCACTGAGGAAAGGCAGGCAGAGAATTCCCTGCTAGCACCTTCTCTGTGCCTGTTCACATTGCTTCGCAGAATCGCTTTTGTGCAGAAAACAGTAACACTTGTTCAGAATGAAAGAAAGCACAGAGCCCCAGATTTTATGTTGTCCTGGAGAGCTTGCAGAGCACTGAGGAAAGGCAGGCAGAGAATTCCCTGCTAGCACCTTCTCTGTGCCTGTTCACTTTGCTTCGCAGAATCGCTTTTGTGCAGAAAACAGTAACACTTGTTCAGAACGAAAGAAAGCACAGAGCCCCAGATTTTATGTTGTCCTGGAGAGCTTGCAGAGCACTGGGGAAAGGCAGGCAGAGAATTCCCTGCTAGCACCTTCTCTGTGCCTGGGAAGCAGAAGTGTTCACATTGCTTCGCAGAATCGCTTTTGTGCAGAAAACAGTAACACTTGTTCAGAACGAAAGAAATCACAGAGCCCCAGATTTTATGTTGTCCTGGAGAGCTTGCAGAGCACTGAGGAAAGGCAGGCAGAGAATTCCCTGCTAGCACCTTCTCTGTGCCTGGGAAGCACAAGTGTTCACATTGCTTCGCAGAACCGCTTTTGTGCAGAAAACAGTAACACTTGTTCAGAACGAAAGAAAGCACAGAGCCCCAGATTTTATGTTGTCCTGGAGAGCTTGCAGAGCACTGGGGAAAGGCAGGCAGAGAATTCCCTGCTAGCACCTTCTCTGTGCCTGGGAAGCACAAGTGTTCACATTGCTTCGCAGAATCGCTTTTGTGCAGAAAACAGTAACACTTGTTCAGAACGAAAGAAAGCACAGAGCCCCAGATTTTATGTTGTCCTGGAGAGCTTGCAGAGCACTGGGGAAAGGCAGGCAGAGAATTCCCTGCTAGCACCTTCTCTGTGCCTGTTCACTTTGCTTCGCAGAATCGCTTTTGTGCAGAAAACAGTAACACTTGTTCAGAACGAAAGAAAGCACAGAGCCCCAGATTTTATGTTGTCCTGGAGAGCTTGCAGAGCACTGGGGAAAGGCAGGCAGAGAATTCCCTGCTAGCACCTTCTCTGTGCCTGGGAAGCAGAAGTGTTCACATTGCTTGGCAGAATCGCTTTTGTGCAGAAAACAGTAACACTTGTTCAGAACGAAAGAAAGCACAGAGCCCCAGATTTTATGTTGTCCTGGAGAGCTTGTAGAGCACTGGGGAAAGGCAGGCAGAGAATTCCCTGCTAGCACCTTCTCTGTGCCTGGGAAGCACAAGTGTTCACATTGCTTCGCAGAATCGCTTTTGTGCAGAAAACAGTAACAGTTGTTCAGAACGAAAGAAAGCACAGAGCCCCAGATTTTATGTTGTCCTGGAGAGCTTGCAGAGCACTGGGGAAAGGCAGGCAGAGAATTCCCTGCTAGCACCTTCTCTGTGCCTGGGAAGCACAAGTGTTCACATTGCTTCGCAGAATCGCTTTTGTGCAGAAAACAGTAACACTTGTTCAGAATGAAAGAAAGCACAGAACCCCAGATTTTATGTTGTCCTGGAGAGCTTGCAGAGCACTGAGGAAAGGCAGGCAGAGAATTCCCTGCTAGCACCTTCTCTGTGCCTGGGAAGCACAAGTGTTCACATTGCTTCGCAGAATCGCTTTTGTGCAGAAAACAGTAACACTTGTTCAGAACGAAAGAAAGCACAGAGCCCCAGATTTTATGTTGTCCTGGAGAGCTTGCAGAGCACTGAGGAAAGGCAGGCAGAGAATTCCCTGCTAGCACCTTCTCTGTGCCTGTTCACTTTGCTTCGCAGAATCGCTTTTGTGCAGAAAACAGTAACACTTGTTCAGAACGAAAGAAAGCACAGAGCCCCAGATTTTATGTTGTCCTGGAGAGCTTGCAGAGCACTGGGGAAAGGCAGGCAGAGAATTCCCTGCTAGCACCTTCTCTGTGCCTGGGAAGCAGAAGTGTTCACATTGCTTCGCAGAATCGCTTTTGTGCAGAAAACAGTAACACTTGTTCAGAACGAAAGAAATCACAGAGCCCCAGATTTTATGTTGTCCTGGAGAGCTTGCAGAGCACTGAGGAAAGGCAGGCAGAGAATTCCCTGCTAGCACCTTCTCTGTGCCTGGGAAGCAGAAGTGTTCACATTGCTTCGCAGAACCGCTTTTGTGCAGAAAACAGTAACACTTGTTCAGAACGAAAGAAAGCACAGAGCCCCAGATTTTATGTTGTCCTGGAGAGCTTGCAGAGCACTGGGGAAAGGCAGGCAGAGAATTCCCTGCTAGCACCTTCTCTGTGCCTGGGAAGCACAAGTGTTCACATTGCTTGGCAGAATCGCTTTTGTGCAGAAAACAGTAACACTTGTTCAGAACGAAAGAAATCACAGAGCCCCAGATTTTATGTTGTCCTGGAGAGCTTGCAGAGCACTGGGGAAAGGCAGGCAGAGAATTCCGTGCTAGCACCTTCTCTGTGCCTGTTCACATTGCTTCGCAGAATCGCTTTTGTGCAGAAAACAGTAACACTTGTTCAGAACGAAAGAAAGCACAGAGCCCCAGATTTGCTGTTGTCCTGGAGAGCTTGTAGAGCACTGGGGAAAGGCAGGCAGAGAATTCCCTGCTAGCACCTTCTCTGTGCCTGTTCACATTGCTTCGCAGAATCGCTTTTGTGCAGAAAACAGTAACACTTGTTCAGAACGAAAGAAAGCACAGAGCCCCAGATTTTATGTTGTCCTGGAGAGCTTGCAGAGCACTGGGGAAAGGCAGGCAGAGAATTCCCTGCTAGCACCTTCTCTGTGCCTGGGAAGCACAAGTGTTCACATTGCTTCGCAGAATCGCTTTTGTGCAGAAAACAGTAACACTTGTTCAGAACGAAAGAAAGCACAGAGCCCCAGATTTTATGTTGTCCTGGAGAGCTTGCAGAGCACTGGGGAAAGGCAGGCAGAGAATTCCCTGCTAGCACCTTCTCTGTGCCTGGGAAGCACAAGTTTTCACATTGCTTCGCAGAACCGCTTTTGTGCAGAAAACAGTAACACTTGTTCAGAACGAAAGAAATCACAGAGCCCCAGATTTTATGTTGTCCTGGAGAGCTTGCAGAGCACTGGGGAAAGGCAGGCAGAGAATTCCCTGCTAGCACCTTCTCTGTGCCTGGGAAGCACAAGTGTTCACATTGCTTCGCAGAATCGCTTTTGTGCAGAAAACAGTAACACTTGTTCAGAACGAAAGAAAGCACAGAGCCCCAGATTTTATGTTGTCCTGGAGAGCTTGCAGAGCACTGAGGAAAGGCAGGCAGAGAATTCCCTGCTAGCACCTTCTCTGTGCCTGTTCACATTGCTTGGCAGAATCGCTTTTGTGCAGAAAACAGTAACACTTGTTCAGAACGAAAGAAAGCACAGAGCCCCAGATTTTATGTTGTCCTGGAGAGCTTGCAGAGCACTGGGGAAAGGCAGGCAGAGAATTCCCTGCTAGCACCTTCTCTGTGCCTGGGAAGCACAAGTGTTCACATTGCTTCGCAGAATCGCTTTTGTTCAGAAAAAAGAAACACTTGTTCAGAACGAAAGAAATCACAGAGCCCCAGATTTTATGTTGTCCTGGAGAGCTTGCAGAGCACTGGGGAAAGGCAGGCAGAGAATTCCCTGCTAGCACCTTCTCTGTGCCTGGGAAGCACAAGTGTTCACATTGCTTTGCAGAATCGCTTTTGTGCAGAAAACAGTAACACTTGTTCAGAACGAAAGAAAGCACAGAGCCCCAGATTTTATGTTGTCCTGGAGAGCTTGCAGAGCACTGAGGAAAGGCAGGCAGAGAATTCCCTGCTAGCACCTTCTCTGTGCCTGGGAAGCACAAGTGTACACATTGCTTCGCAGAATCGCTTTTGTGCAGAAAACAGTAACACTTGTTCAGAACGAAAGAAAGCACAGAGCCCCAGATTTTATGTTGTCCTGGAGAGCTTGCAGAGCACTGGGGAAAGGCAGGCAGAGAATTCCCTGCTAGCACCTTCTCTGTGCCTGTTCACTTTGCTTCGCAGAATCGCTTTTGTGCAGAAAACAGTAACACTTGTTCAGAACGAAAGAAAGCACAGAGCCCCAGATTTTATGTTGTCCTGGAGAGCTTGCAGAGCACTGGGGAAAGGCAGGCAGAGAATTCCCTGCTAGCACCTTCTCTGTGCCTGGGAAGCACAAGTGTTCACATTGCTTCGCAGAATCGCTTTTGTGCAGAAAACAGTAACACTTGTTCAGAACGAAAGAAAGCACAGAGCCCCAGATTTTATGTTGTCCTGGAGAGCTTGTAGAGCACTGGGGAAAGGCAGGCAGAGAATTCCCTGCTAGCACCTTCTCTGTGCCTGGGAAGCACAAGTGTTCACATTGCTTCGCAGAATCGCTTTTGTGCAGAAAACAGTAACAGTTGTTCAGAACGAAAGAAAGCACAGAGCCCCAGATTTGCTGTTGTCCTGGAGAGCTTGCAGAGCACTGGGGAAAGGCAGGCAGAGAATTCCCTGCTAGCACCTTCTCTGTGCCTGGGAAGCACAAGTGTTCACATTGCTTCGCAGAATCGCTTTTGTGCAGAAAACAGTAACACTTGTTCAGAATGAAAGAAAGCACAGAACCCCAGATTTTATGTTGTCCTGGAGAGCTTGCAGAGCACTGAGGAAAGGCAGGCAGAGAATTCCCTGCTAGCACCTTCTCTGTGCCTGTTCACATTGCTTCGCAGAATCGCTTTTGTGCAGAAAACAGTAACACTTGTTCAGAACGAAAGAAAGCACAGAGCCCCAGATTTTATGTTGTCCTGGAGAGCTTGCAGAGCACTGAGGAAAGGCAGGCAGAGAATTCCCTGCTAGCACCTTCTCTGTGCCTGTTCACTTTTCTTCGCAGAATCGCTTTTGTGCAGAAAACAGTAACACTTGTTCAGAACGAAAGAAAGCACAGAGCCCCAGATTTTATGTTGTCCTGGAGAGCTTGCAGAGCACTGGGGAAAGGCAGGCAGAGAATTCCCTGCTAGCACCTTCTCTGTGCCTTGGAAGCACAAGTGTTCACATTGCTTCGCAGAATCGCTTTTGTGCAGAAAACAGTAACACTTGTTCAGAACGAAAGAAAGCACAGAGCCCCAGATTTTATGTTGTCCTGGAGAGCTTGCAGAGCACTGGGGAAAGGCAGGCAGAGAATTCCCTGCTAGCACCTTCTCTGTGCCTGGGAAGCACAAGTGTTCACATTGCTTCGCAGAATCGCTTTTGTGCAGAAAACAGTAACACTTGTTCAGAACGAAAGAAAGCACAGAGCCCCAGATTTTATGTTGTCCTGGAGAGCTTGCAGAGCACTGAGGAAAGGCAGGCAGAGAATTCCCTGCTAGCACCTTCTCTGTGCCTGGGAAGCACAAGTGTTCACATTGCTTCGCAGAATCGCTTTTGTGCAGAAAACAGTAACACTTGTTCAGAACGAAAGAAAGCACAGAGCCCCAGATTTTATGTTGTCCTGGAGAGCTTGCAGAGCACTGAGGAAAGGCAGGCAGAGAATTCCCTGCTAGCACCTTCTCTGTGCCTGTTCACATTGCTTCGCAGAATCGCTTTTGTGCAGAAAACAGTAACACTTGTTCAGAACGAAAGAAAGCACAGAGCCCCAGATTTTATGTTGTCCTGGAGAGCTTGCAGAGCACTGGGGAAAGGCAGGCAGAGAATTCCCTGCTAGCACCTTCTCTGTGCCTGGGAAGCACAAGTGTTCACATTGCTTCGCAGAATCGCTTTTGTTCAGAAAAAAGAAACACTTGTTCAGAACGAAAGAAATCACAGAGCCCCAGATTTTATGTTGTCCTGGAGAGCTTGCAGAGCACTGGGGAAAGGCAGGCAGAGAATTCCCTGCTAGCACCTTCTCTGTGCCTGGGAAGCACAAGTGTTCACATTGCTTCGCAGAATCGCTTTTGTGCAGAAAACAGTAACACTTGTTCAGAACGAAAGAAAGCACAGAGCCCCAGATTTTATGTTGTCCTGGAGAGCTTGCAGAGCACTGAGGAAAGGCAGGCAGAGAATTCCCTGCTAGCACCTTCTCTGTGCCTGGGAAGCAGAAGTGTTCACATTGCTTGGCAGAATCGCTTTTGTGCAGAAAACAGTAACACTTGTTCAGAACGAAAGAAAGCACAGAGCCCCAGATTTTATGTTGTCCTGGAGAGCTTGCAGAGCACTGGGGAAAGGCAGGCAGAGAATTCCCTGCTAGCACCTGCTCTGTGCCTGGGAAGCACAAGTGTTCACATTGCTTCGCAGAATCGCTTTTGTGCAGAAAACAGTAACACTTGTTCAGAACGAAAGAAAGCACAGAGCCCCAGATTTTATGTTGTCCTGGAGAGCTTGCAGAGCACTGGGGAAAGGCAGGCAGAGAATTCCCTGCTAGCACCTTCTCTGTGCCTGTTCACTTTGCTTCGCAGAATCGCTTTTGTGCAGAAAACAGTAACACTTGTTCAGAACGAAAGAAAGCACAGAGCCCCAGATTTTATGTTGTCCTGGAGAGCTTGCAGAGCACTGGGGAAAGGCAGGCAGAGAATTCCCTGCTAGCACCTTCTCTGTGCCTGGGAAGCAGAAGTGTTCACATTGCTTCGCAGAATCGCTTTTGTGCAGAAAACAGTAACACTTGTTCAGAACGAAAGAAAGCACAGAGCCCCAGATTTTATGTTGTCCTGGAGAGCTTGTAGAGCACTGGGGAAAGGCAGGCAGAGAATTCCCTGCTAGCACCTTCTCTGTGCCTGGGAAGCACAAGTGTTCACATTGCTTCGCAGAATCGCTTTTGTGCAGAAAACAGTAACACTTGTTCAGAACGAAAGAAAGCACAGAGCCCCAGATTTGCTGTTGTCCTGGAGAGCTTGCAGAGCACTGGGGAAAGGCAGGCAGAGAATTCCCTGCTAGCACCTTCTCTGTGCCTGGGAAGCACAAGTGTTCACATTGCTTCGCAGAATCGCTTTTGTGCAGAAAACAGTAACACTTGTTCAGAATGAAAGAAAGCACAGAACCCCAGATTTTATGTTGTCCTGGAGAGCTTGCAGAGCACTGAGGAAAGGCAGGCAGAGAATTCCCTGCTAGCACCTTCTCTGTGCCTGTTCACATTGCTTCGCAGAATCGCTTTTGTGCAGAAAACAGTAACACTTGTTCAGAATGAAAGAAAGCACAGAACCCCAGATTTTATGTTGTCCTGGAGAGCTTGCAGAGCACTGAGGAAAGGCAGGCAGAGAATTCCCTGCTAGCACCTTCTCTGTGCCTGTTCACTTTGCTTCGCAGAATCGCTTTTGTGCAGAAAACAGTAACACTTGTTCAGAACGAAAGAAAGCACAGAGCCCCAGATTTTATGTTGTCCTGGAGAGCTTGCAGAGCACTGGGGAAAGGCAGGCAGAGAATTCCCTGCTAGCACCTTCTCTGTGCCTGGGAAGCACAAGTGTTCACATTGCTTCGCAGAATCGCTTTTGTGCAGAAAACAGTAACACTTGTTCAGAACGAAAGAAAGCACAGAGCCCCAGATTTTATGTTGTCCTGGAGAGCTTGCAGAGCACTGGGGAAAGGCAGGCAGAGAATTCCCTGCTAGCACCTTCTCTGTGCCTGGGAAGCACAAGTGTTCACATTGCTTCGCAGAATCGCTTTTGTGCAGAAAACAGTAACACTTGTTCAGAACGAAAGAAAGCACAGAGCCCCAGATTTTATGTTGTCCTGGAGAGCTTGCAGAGCACTGGGGAAAGGCAGGCAGAGAATTCCCTGCTAGCACCTTCTCTGTGCCTGTTCACATTGCTTCGCAGAATCGCTTTTGTGCAGAAAACAGTAACACTTGTTCAGAACGAAAGAAAGCACAGAGCCCCAGATTTGCTGTTGTCCTGGAGAGCTTGTAGAGCACTGGGGAAAGGCAGGCAGAGAATTCCCTGCTAGCACCTTCTCTGTGCCTGTTCACATTGCTTCGCAGAATCGCTTTTGTGCAGAAAACAGTAACACTTGTTCAGAACGAAAGAAAGCACAGAGCCCCAGATTTTATGTTGTCCTGGAGAGCTTGCAGAGCACTGGGGAAAGGCAGGCAGAGAATTCCCTGCTAGCACCTTCTCTGTGCCTGGGAAGCACAAGTGTTCACATTGCTTCGCAGAATCGCTTTTGTGCAGAAAACAGTAACACTTGTTCAGAACGAAAGAAAGCACAGAGCCCCAGATTTTATGTTGTCCTGGAGAGCTTGCAGAGCACTGGGGAAAGGCAGGCAGAGAATTCCCTGCTAGCACCTTCTCTGTGCCTGGGAAGCACAAGTTTTCACATTGCTTCGCAGAACCGCTTTTGTGCAGAAAACAGTAACACTTGTTCAGAACGAAAGAAATCACAGAGCCCCAGATTTTATGTTGTCCTGGAGAGCTTGCAGAGCACTGGGGAAAGGCAGGCAGAGAATTCCCTGCTAGCACCTTCTCTGTGCCTGGGAAGCACAAGTGTTCACATTGCTTCGCAGAATCGCTTTTGTGCAGAAAACAGTAACACTTGTTCAGAACGAAAGAAAGCACAGAGCCCCAGATTTTATGTTGTCCTGGAGAGCTTGCAGAGCACTGAGGAAAGGCAGGCAGAGAATTCCCTGCTAGCACCTTCTCTGTGCCTGTTCACATTGCTTCGCAGAATCGCTTTTGTGCAGAAAACAGTAACACTTGTTCAGAATGAAAGAAAGCACAGAACCCCAGATTTTATGTTGTCCTGGAGAGCTTGCAGAGCACTGAGGAAAGGCAGGCAGAGAATTCCCTGCTAGCACCTTCTCTGTGCCTGTTCACTTTGCTTCGCAGAATCGCTTTTGTGCAGAAAACAGTAACACTTGTTCAGAACGAAAGAAAGCACAGAGCCCCAGATTTTATGTTGTCCTGGAGAGCTTGCAGAGCACTGGGGAAAGGCAGGCAGAGAATTCCCTGCTAGCACCTTCTCTGTGCCTGGGAAGCACAAGTGTTCACATTGCTTCGCAGAATCGCTTTTGTGCAGAAAACAGTAACACTTGTTCAGAACGAAAGAAAGCACAGAGCCCCAGATTTTATGTTGTCCTGGAGAGCTTGCAGAGCACTGGGGAAAGGCAGGCAGAGAATTCCCTGCTAGCACCTTCTCTGTGCCTGGGAAGCACAAGTGTTCACATTGCTTCGCAGAATCGCTTTTGTGCAGAAAACAGTAACACTTGTTCAGAACGAAAGAAAGCACAGAGCCCCAGATTTTATGTTGTCCTGGAGAGCTTGCAGAGCACTGGGGAAAGGCAGGCAGAGAATTCCCTGCTAGCACCTTCTCTGTGCCTGGGAAGCACAAGTTTTCACATTGCTTCGCAGAACCGCTTTTGTGCAGAAAACAGTAACACTTGTTCAGAACGAAAGAAATCACAGAGCCCCAGATTTTATGTTGTCCTGGAGAGCTTGCAGAGCACTGGGGAAAGGCAGGCAGAGAATTCCCTGCTAGCACCTTCTCTGTGCCTGGGAAGCACAAGTGTTCACATTGCTTCGCAGAATCGCTTTTGTGCAGAAAACAGTAACACTTGTTCAGAACGAAAGAAAGCACAGAGCCCCAGATTTTATGTTGTCCTGGAGAGCTTGCAGAGCACTGAGGAAAGGCAGGCAGAGAATTCCCTGCTAGCACCTTCTCTGTGCCTGTTCACATTGCTTCGCAGAATCGCTTTTGTGCAGAAAACAGTAACACTTGTTCAGAATGAAAGAAAGCACAGAACCCCAGATTTTATGTTGTCCTGGAGAGCTTGCAGAGCACTGAGGAAAGGCAGGCAGAGAATTCCCTGCTAGCACCTTCTCTGTGCCTGTTCACTTTGCTTCGCAGAATCGCTTTTGTGCAGAAAACAGTAACACTTGTTCAGAACGAAAGAAAGCACAGAGCCCCAGATTTTATGTTGTCCTGGAGAGCTTGCAGAGCACTGGGGAAAGGCAGGCAGAGAATTCCCTGCTAGCACCTTCTCTGTGCCTGGGAAGCACAAGTGTTCACATTGCTTCGCAGAATCGCTTTTGTGCAGAAAACAGTAACACTTGTTCAGAACGAAAGAAAGCACAGAGCCCCAGATTTTATGTTGTCCTGGAGAGCTTGCAGAGCACTGGGGAAAGGCAGGCAGAGAATTCCCTGCTAGCACCTTCTCTGTGCCTGTTCACTTTGCTTCGCAGAATCGCTTTTGTGCAGAAAACAGTAACACTTGTTCAGAACGAAAGAAAGCACAGAGCCCCAGATTTTATGTTGTCCTGGAGAGCTTGCAGAGCACTGGGGAAAGGCAGGCAGAGAATTCCCTGCTAGCACCTTCTCTGTGCCTGTTCACTTTGCTTGGCAGAATCGCTTTTGTGCAGAAAACAGTAACACTTGTTCAGAACGAAAGAAAGCACAGAGCCCCAGATTTTATGTTGTCCTGGAGAGCTTGCAGAGCACTGGGGAAAGGCAGGCAGAGAATTCCCTGCTAGCACCTTCTCTGTGCCTGGGAAGCAGAAGTGTTCACATTGCTTCGCAGAACCGCTTTTGTGCAGAAAACAGTAACACTTGTTCAGAACGAAAGAAATCACAGAGCCCCAGATTTTATGTTGTCCTGGAGAGCTTGCAGAGCACTGGGGAAAGGCAGGCAGAGAATTCCCTGCTAGCACCTTCTCTGTGCCTGGGAAGCACAAGTGTTCACATTGCTTCGCAGAATCGCTTTTGTGCAGAAAACAGTAACACTTGTTCAGAACGAAAGAAAGCACAGAGCCCCAGATTTGCTGTTGTCCTGGAGAGCTTGTAGAGCACTGGGGAAAGGCAGGCAGAGAATTCCCTGCTAGCACCTTCTCTGTGCCTGTTCACATTGCTTCGCAGAATCGCTTTTGTGCAGAAAACAGTAACACTTGTTCAGAACGAAAGAAAGCACAGAGCCCCAGATTTTATGTTGTCCTGGAGAGCTTGCAGAGCACTGGGGAAAGGCAGGCAGAGAATTCCCTGCTAGCACCTTCTCTGTGCCTGGGAAGCACAAGTGTTCACATTGCTTGGCAGAATCGCTTTTGTGCAGAAAACAGTAACACTTGTTCAGAACGAAAGAAATCACAGAGCCCCAGATTTTATGTTGTCCTGGAGAGCTTGCAGAGCACTGGGGAAAGGCAGGCAGAGAATTCCGTGCTAGCACCTTCTCTGTGCCTGTTCACATTGCTTCGCAGAATCGCTTTTGTGCAGAAAACAGTAACACTTGTTCAGAACGAAAGAAAGCACAGAGCCCCAGATTTGCTGTTGTCCTGGAGAGCTTGTAGAGCACTGGGGAAAGGCAGGCAGAGAATTCCCTGCTAGCACCTTCTCTGTGCCTGTTCACATTGCTTCGCAGAATCGCTTTTGTGCAGAAAACAGTAACACTTGTTCAGAACGAAAGAAAGCACAGAGCCCCAGATTTTATGTTGTCCTGGAGAGCTTGCAGAGCACTGGGGAAAGGCAGGCAGAGAATTCCCTGCTAGCACCTTCTCTGTGCCTGGGAAGCACAAGTGTTCACATTGCTTCGCAGAATCGCTTTTGTGCAGAAAACAGTAACACTTGTTCAGAACGAAAGAAAGCACAGAGCCCCAGATTTTATGTTGTCCTGGAGAGCTTGCAGAGCACTGGGGAAAGGCAGGCAGAGAATTCCCTGCTAGCACCTTCTCTGTGCCTGGGAAGCACAAGTTTTCACATTGCTTCGCAGAACCGCTTTTGTGCAGAAAACAGTAACACTTGTTCAGAACGAAAGAAATCACAGAGCCCCAGATTTTATGTTGTCCTGGAGAGCTTGCAGAGCACTGGGGAAAGGCAGGCAGAGAATTCCCTGCTAGCACCTTCTCTGTGCCTGGGAAGCACAAGTGTTCACATTGCTTGGCAGAATCGCTTTTGTGCAGAAAACAGTAACACTTGTTCAGAACGAAAGAAATCACAGAGCCCCAGATTTTATGTTGTCCTGGAGAGCTTGCAGAGCACTGGGGAAAGGCAGGCAGAGAATTCCGTGCTAGCACCTTCTCTGTGCCTGTTCACATTGCTTCGCAGAATCGCTTTTGTGCAGAAAACAGTAACACTTGTTCAGAACGAAAGAAAGCACAGAGCCCCAGATTTGCTGTTGTCCTGGAGAGCTTGTAGAGCACTGGGGAAAGGCAGGCAGAGAATTCCCTGCTAGCACCTTCTCTGTGCCTGTTCACATTGCTTCGCAGAATCGCTTTTGTGCAGAAAACAGTAACACTTGTTCAGAACGAAAGAAAGCACAGAGCCCCAGATTTTATGTTGTCCTGGAGAGCTTGCAGAGCACTGGGGAAAGGCAGGCAGAGAATTCCCTGCTAGCACCTTCTCTGTGCCTGGGAAGCACAAGTGTTCACATTGCTTCGCAGAATCGCTTTTGTGCAGAAAACAGTAACACTTGTTCAGAACGAAAGAAAGCACAGAGCCCCAGATTTTATGTTGTCCTGGAGAGCTTGCAGAGCACTGGGGAAAGGCAGGCAGAGAATTCCCTGCTAGCACCTTCTCTGTGCCTGGGAAGCACAAGTTTTCACATTGCTTCGCAGAACCGCTTTTGTGCAGAAAACAGTAACACTTGTTCAGAACGAAAGAAATCACAGAGCCCCAGATTTTATGTTGTCCTGGAGAGCTTGCAGAGCACTGGGGAAAGGCAGGCAGAGAATTCCCTGCTAGCACCTTCTCTGTGCCTGGGAAGCACAAGTGTTCACATTGCTTCGCAGAATCGCTTTTGTGCAGAAAACAGTAACACTTGTTCAGAACGAAAGAAAGCACAGAGCCCCAGATTTTATGTTGTCCTGGAGAGCTTGCAGAGCACTGAGGAAAGGCAGGCAGAGAATTCCCTGCTAGCACCTTCTCTGTGCCTGTTCACATTGCTTCGCAGAATCGCTTTTGTGCAGAAAACAGTAACACTTGTTCAGAACGAAAGAAAGCACAGAGCCCCAGATTTTATGTTGTCCTGGAGAGCTTGCAGAGCACTGGGGAAAGGCAGGCAGAGAATTCCCTGCTAGCACCTTCTCTGTGCCTGGGAAGCACAAGTGTTCACATTGCTTCGCAGAATCGCTTTTGTTCAGAAAAAAGAAACACTTGTTCAGAACGAAAGAAATCACAGAGCCCCAGATTTTATGTTGTCCTGGAGAGCTTGCAGAGCACTGGGGAAAGGCAGGCAGAGAATTCCCTGCTAGCACCTTCTCTGTGCCTGGGAAGCACAAGTGTTCACATTGCTTCGCAGAATCGCTTTTGTGCAGAAAACAGTAACACTTGTTCAGAACGAAAGAAAGCACAGAGCCCCAGATTTTATGTTGTCCTGGAGAGCTTGCAGAGCACTGAGGAAAGGCAGGCAGAGAATTCCCTGCTAGCACCTTCTCTGTGCCTGGGAAGCACAAGTGTTCACATTGCTTCGCAGAATCGCTTTTGTGCAGAAAACAGTAACACTTGTTCAGAACGAAAGAAAGCACAGAGCCCCAGATTTTATGTTGTCCTGGAGAGCTTGCAGAGCACTGGGGAAAGGCAGGCAGAGAATTCCCTGCTAGCACCTTCTCTGTGCCTGGGAAGCACAAGTGTTCACATTGCTTCGCAGAATCGCTTTTGTGCAGAAAACAGTAACACTTGTTCAGAACGAAAGAAAGCACAGAGCCCCAGATTTTATGTTGTCCTGGAGAGCTTGCAGAGCACTGGGGAAAGGCAGGCAGAGAATTCCCTGCTAGCACCTTCTCTGTGCCTGTTCACTTTGCTTCGCAGAATCGCTTTTGTGCAGAAAACAGTAACACTTGTTCAGAACGAAAGAAAGCACAGAGCCCCAGATTTTATGTTGTCCTGGAGAGCTTGCAGAGCACTGGGGAAAGGCAGGCAGAGAATTCCCTGCTAGCACCTTCTCTGTGCCTGGGAAGCAGAAGTGTTCACATTGCTTCGCAGAATCGCTTTTGTGCAGAAAACAGTAACACTTGTTCAGAACGAAAGAAAGCACAGAGCCCCAGATTTTATGTTGTCCTGGAGAGCTTGTAGAGCACTGGGGAAAGGCAGGCAGAGAATTCCCTGCTAGCACCTTCTCTGTGCCTGGGAAGCACAAGTGTTCACATTGCTTCGCAGAATCGCTTTTGTGCAGAAAACAGTAACAGTTGTTCAGAACGAAAGAAAGCACAGAGCCCCAGATTTTATGTTGTCCTGGAGAGCTTGCAGAGCACTGGGGAAAGGCAGGCAGAGAATTCCCTGCTAGCACCTTCTCTGTGCCTGGGAAGCACAAGTGTTCACATTGCTTCGCAGAATCGCTTTTGTGCAGAAAACAGTAACACTTGTTCAGAATGAAAGAAAGCACAGAACCCCAGATTTTATGTTGTCCTGGAGAGCTTGCAGAGCACTGAGGAAAGGCAGGCAGAGAATTCCCTGCTAGCACCTTCTCTGTGCCTGGGAAGCACAAGTGTTCACATTGCTTCGCAGAATCGCTTTTGTGCAGAAAACAGTAACACTTGTTCAGAACGAAAGAAAGCACAGAGCCCCAGATTTTATGTTGTCCTGGAGAGCTTGCAGAGCACTGAGGAAAGGCAGGCAGAGAATTCCCTGCTAGCACCTTCTCTGTGCCTGTTCACATTGCTTCGCAGAATCGCTTTTGTGCAGAAAACAGTAACACTTGTTCAGAATGAAAGAAAGCACAGAGCCCCAGATTTTATGTTGTCCTGGAGAGCTTGCAGAGCACTGAGGAAAGGCAGGCAGAGAATTCCCTGCTAGCACCTTCTCTGTGCCTGTTCACTTTGCTTCGCAGAATCGCTTTTGTGCAGAAAACAGTAACACTTGTTCAGAACGAAAGAAAGCACAGAGCCCCAGATTTTATGTTGTCCTGGAGAGCTTGCAGAGCACTGGGGAAAGGCAGGCAGAGAATTCCCTGCTAGCACCTTCTCTGTGCCTGGGAAGCAGAAGTGTTCACATTGCTTCGCAGAATCGCTTTTGTGCAGAAAACAGTAACACTTGTTCAGAACGAAAGAAATCACAGAGCCCCAGATTTTATGTTGTCCTGGAGAGCTTGCAGAGCACTGGGGAAAGGCAGGCAGAGAATTCCCTGCTAGCACCTTCTCTGTGCCTGGGAAGCACAAGTGTTCACATTGCTTCGCAGAACCGCTTTTGTGCAGAAAACAGTAACACTTGTTCAGAACGAAAGAAAGCACAGAGCCCCAGATTTTATGTTGTCCTGGAGAGCTTGCAGAGCACTGGGGAAAGGCAGGCAGAGAATTCCCTGCTAGCACCTTCTCTGTGCCTGGGAAGCACAAGTGTTCACATTGCTTCGCAGAATCGCTTTTGTGCAGAAAACAGTAACACTTGTTCAGAACGAAAGAAATCACAGAGCCCCAGATTTTATGTTGTCCTGGAGAGCTTGCAGAGCACTGGGGAAAGGCAGGCAGAGAATTCCGTGCTAGCACCTTCTCTGTGCCTGTTCACATTGCTTCGCAGAATCGCTTTTGTGCAGAAAACAGTAACACTTGTTCAGAACGAAAGAAAGCACAGAGCCCCAGATTTGCTGTTGTCCTGGAGAGCTTGTAGAGCACTGGGGAAAGGCAGGCAGAGAATTCCCTGCTAGCACCTTCTCTGTGCCTGTTCACATTGCTTCGCAGAATCGCTTTTGTGCAGAAAACAGTAACACTTGTTCAGAACGAAAGAAAGCACAGAGCCCCAGATTTTATGTTGTCCTGGAGAGCTTGCAGAGCACTGGGGAAAAGGCAGGCAGAGAATTCCCTGCTAGCACCTTCTCTGTGCCTGGGAAGCACAAGTGTTCACATTGCTTCGCAGAATCGCTTTTGTGCAGAAAACAGTAACACTTGTTCAGAACGAAAGAAAGCACAGAGCCCCAGATTTTATGTTGTCCTGGAGAGCTTGCAGAGCACTGGGGAAAGGCAGGCAGAGAATTCCCTGCTAGCACCTTCTCTGTGCCTGGGAAGCACAAGTTTTCACATTGCTTCGCAGAACCGCTTTTGTGCAGAAAACAGTAACACTTGTTCAGAACGAAAGAAATCACAGAGCCCCAGATTTTATGTTGTCCTGGAGAGCTTGCAGAGCACTGGGGAAAGGCAGGCAGAGAATTCCCTGCTAGCACCTTCTCTGTGCCTGGGAAGCACAAGTGTTCACATTGCTTCGCAGAATCGCTTTTGTGCAGAAAACAGTAACACTTGTTCAGAACGAAAGAAAGCACAGAGCCCCAGATTTTATGTTGTCCTGGAGAGCTTGCAGAGCACTGAGGAAAGGCAGGCAGAGAATTCCCTGCTAGCACCTTCTCTGTGCCTGTTCACATTGCTTCGCAGAATCGCTTTTGTGCAGAAAACAGTAACACTTGTTCAGAACGAAAGAAAGCACAGAGCCCCAGATTTTATGTTGTCCTGGAGAGCTTGCAGAGCACTGGGGAAAGGCAGGCAGAGAATTCCCTGCTAGCACCTTCTCTGTGCCTGGGAAGCACAAGTGTTCACATTGCTTCGCAGAATCGCTTTTGTTCAGAAAAAAGAAACACTTGTTCAGAACGAAAGAAATCACAGAGCCCCAGATTTTATGTTGTCCTGGAGAGCTTGCAGAGCACTGGGGAAAGGCAGGCAGAGAATTCCCTGCTAGCACCTTCTCTGTGCCTGTTCACTTTGCTTCGCAGAATCGCTTTTGTGCAGAAAACAGTAACACTTGTTCAGAACGAAAGAAAGCACAGAGCCCCAGATTTTATGTTGTCCTGGAGAGCTTGCAGAGCACTGGGGAAAGGCAGGCAGAGAATTCCCTGCTAGCACCTTCTCTGTGCCTGGGAAGCAGAAGTGTTCACATTGCTTCGCAGAATCGCTTTTGTGCAGAAAACAGTAACACTTGTTCAGAACGAAAGAAAGCACAGAGCCCCAGATTTTATGTTGTCCTGGAGAGCTTGTAGAGCGCTGGGGAAAGGCAGGCAGAGAATTCCCTGCTAGCACCTTCTCTGTGCCTGGGAAGCACAAGTGTTCACATTGCTTCGCAGAATCGCTTTTGTGCAGAAAACAGTAACAGTTGTTCAGAACGAAAGAAAGCACAGAGCCCCAGATTTGCTGTTGTCCTGGAGAGCTTGCAGAGCACTGGGGAAAGGCAGGCAGAGAATTCCCTGCTAGCACCTTCTCTGTGCCTGGGAAGCACAAGTGTTCACATTGCTTCGCAGAATCGCTTTTGTGCAGAAAACAGTAACACTTGTTCAGAATGAAAGAAAGCACAGAACCCCAGATTTTATGTTGTCCTGGAGAGCTTGCAGAGCACTGAGGAAAGGCAGGCAGAGAATTCCCTGCTAGCACCTTCTCTGTGCCTGTTCACATTGCTTCGCAGAATCGCTTTTGTGCAGAAAACAGTAACACTTGTTCAGAATGAAAGAAAGCACAGAACCCCAGATTTTATGTTGTCCTGGAGAGCTTGCAGAGCACTGAGGAAAGGCAGGCAGAGAATTCCCTGCTAGCACCTTCTCTGTGCCTGTTCACTTTGCTTCGCAGAATCGCTTTTGTGCAGAAAACAGTAACACTTGTTCAGAACGAAAGAAAGCACAGAGCCCCAGATTTTATGTTGTCCTGGAGAGCTTGCAGAGCACTGGGGAAAGGCAGGCAGAGAATTCCCTGCTAGCACCTTCTCTGTGCCTTGGAAGCACAAGTGTTCACATTGCTTCGCAGAATCGCTTTTGTGCAGAAAACAGTAACACTTGTTCAGAACGAAAGAAAGCACAGAGCCCCAGATTTTATGTTGTCCTGGAGAGCTTGCAGAGCACTGGGGAAAGGCAGGCAGAGAATTCCCTGCTAGCACCTTCTCTGTGCCTGGGAAGCACAAGTGTTCACATTGCTTGGCAGAATCGCTTTTGTGCAGAAAACAGTAACACTTGTTCAGAACGAAAGAAATCACAGAGCCCCAGATTTTATGTTGTCCTGGAGAGCTTGCAGAGCACTGGGGAAAGGCAGGCAGAGAATTCCGTGCTAGCACCTTCTCTGTGCCTGTTCACATTGCTTCGCAGAATCGCTTTTGTGCAGAAAACAGTAACACTTGTTCAGAACGAAAGAAAGCACAGAGCCCCAGATTTGCTGTTGTCCTGGAGAGCTTGTAGAGCACTGGGGAAAGGCAGGCAGAGAATTCCCTGCTAGCACCTTCTCTGTGCCTGTTCACATTGCTTCGCAGAATCGCTTTTGTGCAGAAAACAGTAACACTTGTTCAGAACGAAAGAAAGCACAGAGCCCCAGATTTTATGTTGTCCTGGAGAGCTTGCAGAGCACTGGGGAAAGGCAGGCAGAGAATTCCCTGCTAGCACCTTCTCTGTGCCTGGGAAGCACAAGTGTTCACATTGCTTCGCAGAATCGCTTTTGTGCAGAAAACAGTAACACTTGTTCAGAACGAAAGAAAGCACAGAGCCCCAGATTTTATGTTGTCCTGGAGAGCTTGCAGAGCACTGGGGAAAGGCAGGCAGAGAATTCCCTGCTAGCACCTTCTCTGTGCCTGGGAAGCACAAGTTTTCACATTGCTTCGCAGAACCGCTTTTGTGCAGAAAACAGTAACACTTGTTCAGAACGAAAGAAATCACAGAGCCCCAGATTTTATGTTGTCCTGGAGAGCTTGCAGAGCACTGGGGAAAGGCAGGCAGAGAATTCCCTGCTAGCACCTTCTCTGTGCCTGGGAAGCACAAGTGTTCACATTGCTTCGCAGAATCGCTTTTGTGCAGAAAACAGTAACACTTGTTCAGAACGAAAGAAAGCACAGAGCCCCAGATTTTATGTTGTCCTGGAGAGCTTGCAGAGCACTGAGGAAAGGCAGGCAGAGAATTCCCTGCTAGCACCTTCTCTGTGCCTGTTCACATTGCTTCGCAGAATCGCTTTTGTGCAGAAAACAGTAACACTTGTTCAGAATGAAAGAAAGCACAGAACCCCAGATTTTATGTTGTCCTGGAGAGCTTGCAGAGCACTGAGGAAAGGCAGGCAGAGAATTCCCTGCTAGCACCTTCTCTGTGCCTGTTCACTTTGCTTCGCAGAATCGCTTTTGTGCAGAAAACAGTAACACTTGTTCAGAACGAAAGAAAGCACAGAGCCCCAGATTTTATGTTGTCCTGGAGAGCTTGCAGAGCACTGGGGAAAGGCAGGCAGAGAATTCCCTGCTAGCACCTTCTCTGTGCCTGGGAAGCACAAGTGTTCACATTGCTTCGCAGAATCGCTTTTGTGCAGAAAACAGTAACACTTGTTCAGAACGAAAGAAATCACAGAGCCCCAGATTTTATGTTGTCCTGGAGAGCTTGCAGAGCACTGGGGAAAGGCAGGCAGAGAATTCCCTGCTAGCACCTTCTCTGTGCCTGGGAAGCACAAGTGTTCACATTGCTTCGCAGAACCGCTTTTGTGCAGAAAACAGTAACACTTGTTCAGAACGAAAGAAAGCACAGAGCCCCAGATTTTATGTTGTCCTGGAGAGCTTGCAGAGCACTGGGGAAAGGCAGGCAGAGAATTCCCTGCTAGCACCTTCTCTGTGCCTGTTCACTTTGCTTGGCAGAATCGCTTTTGTGCAGAAAACAGTAACACTTGTTCAGAACGAAAGAAAGCACAGAGCCCCAGATTTTATGTTGTCCTGGAGAGCTTGCAGAGCACTGGGGAAAGGCAGGCAGAGAATTCCCTGCTAGCACCTTCTCTGTGCCTGGGAAGCACAAGTGTTCACATTGCTTCGCAGAATCGCTTTTGTGCAGAAAACAGTAACACTTGTTCAGAACGAAAGAAAGCACAGAGCCCCAGATTTGCTGTTGTCCTGGAGAGCTTGCAGAGCACTGGGGAAAGGCAGGCAGAGAATTCCCTGCTAGCACCTTCTCTGTGCCTGTTCACATTGCTTCGCAGAATCGCTTTTGTGCAGAAAACAGTAACACTTGTTCAGAACGAAAGAAAGCACAGAGCCCCAGATTTTATGTTGTCCTGGAGAGCTTGCAGAGCACTGGGGAAAGGCAGGCAGAGAATTCCCTGCTAGCACCTTCTCTGTGCCTGGGAAGCACAAGTGTTCACATTGCTTGGCAGAATCGCTTTTGTGCAGAAAACAGTAACACTTGTTCAGAACGAAAGAAAGCACAGAGCCCCAGATTTTATGTTGTCCTGGAGAGCTTGCAGAGCACTGGGGAAAGGCAGGCAGAGAATTCCCTGCTAGCACCTTCTCTGTGCCTGTTCACTTTGCTTCGCAGAATCGCTTTTGTGCAGAAAACAGTAACACTTGTTCAGAACGAAAGAAAGCACAGAGCCCCAGATTTTATGTTGTCCTGGAGAGCTTGCAGAGCACTGGGGAAAGGCAGGCAGAGAATTCCCTGCTAGCACCTTCTCTGTGCCTGGGAAGCACAAGTGTTCACATTGCTTCGCAGAATCGCTTTTGTGCAGAAAACAGTAACACTTGTTCAGAACGAAAGAAAGCACAGAGCCCCAGATTTGCTGTTGTCCTGGAGAGCTTGTAGAGCACTGGGGAAAGGCAGGCAGAGAATTCCCTGCTAGCACCTTCTCTGTGCCTGTTCACATTGCTTCGCAGAATCGCTTTTGTGCAGAAAACAGTAACACTTGTTCAGAACGAAAGAAAGCACAGAGCCCCAGATTTTATGTTGTCCTGGAGAGCTTGCAGAGCACTGGGGAAAGGCAGGCAGAGAATTCCCTGCTAGCACCTTCTCTGTGCCTGGGAAGCACAAGTGTTCACATTGCTTCGCAGAATCGCTTTTGTGCAGAAAACAGTAACACTTGTTCAGAACGAAAGAAAGCACAGAGCCCCAGATTTTATGTTGTCCTGGAGAGCTTGCAGAGCACTGGGGAAAGGCAGGCAGAGAATTCCCTGCTAGCACCTTCTCTGTGCCTGGGAAGCACAAGTTTTCACATTGCTTCGCAGAACCGCTTTTGTGCAGAAAACAGTAACACTTGTTCAGAACGAAAGAAATCACAGAGCCCCAGATTTTATGTTGTCCTGGAGAGCTTGCAGAGCACTGGGGAAAGGCAGGCAGAGAATTCCCTGCTAGCACCTTCTCTGTGCCTGGGAAGCACAAGTGTTCACATTGCTTCGCAGAATCGCTTTTGTGCAGAAAACAGTAACACTTGTTCAGAACGAAAGAAAGCACAGAGCCCCAGATTTTATGTTGTCCTGGAGAGCTTGCAGAGCACTGAGGAAAGGCAGGCAGAGAATTCCCTGCTAGCACCTTCTCTGTGCCTGTTCACATTGCTTCGCAGAATCGCTTTTGTGCAGAAAACAGTAACACTTGTTCAGAATGAAAGAAAGCACAGAGCCCCAGATTTTATGTTGTCCTGGAGAGCTTGCAGAGCACTGAGGAAAGGCAGGCAGAGAATTCCCTGCTAGCACCTTCTCTGTGCCTGTTCACTTTGCTTCGCAGAATCGCTTTTGTGCAGAAAACAGTAACACTTGTTCAGAACGAAAGAAAGCACAGAGCCCCAGATTTTATGTTGTCCTGGAGAGCTTGCAGAGCACTGGGGAAAGGCAGGCAGAGAATTCCCTGCTAGCACTTTCTCTGTGCCTGTTCACATTGCTTCGCAGAATCGCTTTTGTGCAGAAAACAGTAACACTTGTTCAGAATGAAAGAAAGCACAGAACCCCAGATTTTATGTTGTCCTGGAGAGCTTGCAGAGCACTGAGGAAAGGCAGGCAGAGAATTCCCTGCTAGCACCTTCTCTGTGCCTGTTCACATTGCTTCGCAGAATCGCTTTTGTGCAGAAAACAGTAACACTTGTTCAGAATGAAAGAAAGCACAGAACCCCAGATTTTATGTTGACCTGGAGAGCTTGCAGAGCACTGAGGAAAGGCAGGCAGAGAATTCCCTGCTAGCACCTTCTCTGTGCCTGTTCACTTTGCTTCGCAGAATCGCTTTTGTGCAGAAAACAGTAACACTTGTTCAGAACGAAAGAAAGCACAGAGCCCCAGATTTTATGTTGTCCTGGAGAGCTTGCAGAGCACTGGGGAAAGGCAGGCAGAGAATTCCCTGCTAGCACCTTCTCTGTGCCTGGGAAGCACAAGTGTTCACATTGCTTCGCAGAATCGCTTTTGTGCAGAAAACAGTAACACTTGTTCAGAACGAAAGAAAGCACAGAGCCCCAGATTTTATGTTGTCCTGGAGAGCTTGCAGAGCACTGGGGAAAGGCAGGCAGAGAATTCCCTGCTAGCACCTTCTCTGTGCCTGTTCACATTGCTTCGCAGAATCGCTTTTGTGCAGAAAACAGTAACACTTGTTCAGAATGAAAGAAAGCACAGAACCCCAGATTTTATGTTGTCCTGGAGAGCTTGCAGAGCACTGAGGAAAGGCAGGCAGAGAATTCCCTGCTAGCACCTTCTCTGTGCCTGTTCACTTTGCTTCGCAGAATCGCTTTTGTGCAGAAAACAGTAACACTTGTTCAGAACGAAAGAAAGCACAGAGCCCCAGATTTTATGTTGTCCTGGAGAGCTTGCAGAGCACTGGGGAAAGGCAGGCAGAGAATTCCCTGCTAGCACCTTCTCTGTGCCTGGGAAGCACAAGTGTTCACATTGCTTCGCAGAATCGCTTTTGTGCAGAAAACAGTAACACTTGTTCAGAACGAAAGAAATCACAGAGCCCCAGATTTTATGTTGTCCTGGAGAGCTTGCAGAGCACTGGGGAAAGGCAGGCAGAGAATTCCCTGCTAGCACCTTCTCTGTGCCTGGGAAGCACAAGTGTTCACATTGCTTCGCAGAACCGCTTTTGTGCAGAAAACAGTAACACTTGTTCAGAACGAAAGAAAGCACAGAGCCCCAGATTTTATGTTGTCCTGGAGAGCTTGCAGAGCACTGGGGAAAGGCAGGCAGAGAATTCCCTGCTAGCACCTTCTCTGTGCCTGTTCACTTTGCTTGGCAGAATCGCTTTTGTGCAGAAAACAGTAACACTTGTTCAGAACGAAAGAAAGCACAGAGCCCCAGATTTTATGTTGTCCTGGAGAGCTTGCAGAGCACTGGGGAAAGGCAGGCAGAGAATTCCCTGCTAGCACCTTCTCTGTGCCTGGGAAGCAGAAGTGTTCACATTGCTTCGCAGAATCGCTTTTGTGCAGAAAACAGTAACACTTGTTCAGAACGAAAGAAAGCACAGAGCCCCAGATTTGCTGTTGTCCTGGAGAGCTTGCAGAGCACTGGGGAAAGGCAGGCAGAGAATTCCCTGCTAGCACCTTCTCTGTGCCTGTTCACATTGCTTCGCAGAATCGCTTTTGTGCAGAAAACAGTAACACTTGTTCAGAACGAAAGAAAGCACAGAGCCCCAGATTTTATGTTGTCCTGGAGAGCTTGCAGAGCACTGGGGAAAGGCAGGCAGAGAATTCCCTGCTAGCACCTTCTCTGTGCCTGGGAAGCACAAGTGTTCACATTGCTTGGCAGAATCGCTTTTGTGCAGAAAACAGTAACACTTGTTCAGAACGAAAGAAAGCACAGAGCCCCAGATTTTATGTTGTCCTGGAGAGCTTGCAGAGCACTGAGGAAAGGCAGGCAGAGAATTCCCTGCTAGCACCTTCTCTGTGCCTGTTCACATTGCTTCGCAGAATCGCTTTTGTGCAGAAAACAGTAACACTTGTTCAGAACGAAAGAAAGCACAGAGCCCCAGATTTTATGTTGTCCTGGAGAGCTTGCAGAGCACTGGGGAAAGGCAGGCAGAGAATTCCCTGCTAGCACCTTCTCTGTGCCTGGGAAGCACAAGTGTTCACATTGCTTCGCAGAATCGCTTTTGTGCAGAAAACAGTAACACTTGTTCAGAACGAAAGAAAGCACAGAGCCCCAGATTTTATGTTGTCCTGGAGAGCTTGCAGAGCACTGGGGAAAGGCAGGCAGAGAATTCCCTGCTAGCACCTTCTCTGTGCCTGGGAAGCACAAGTTTTCACATTGCTTCGCAGAACCGCTTTTGTGCAGAAAACAGTAACACTTGTTCAGAACGAAAGAAATCACAGAGCCCCAGATTTTATGTTGTCCTGGAGAGCTTGCAGAGCACTGGGGAAAGGCAGGCAGAGAATTCCCTGCTAGCACCTTCTCTGTGCCTGGGAAGCACAAGTGTTCACATTGCTTCGCAGAATCGCTTTTGTGCAGAAAACAGTAACACTTGTTCAGAACGAAAGAAAGCACAGAGCCCCAGATTTTATGTTGTCCTGGAGAGCTTGCAGAGCACTGAGGAAAGGCAGGCAGAGAATTCCCTGCTAGCACCTTCTCTGTGCCTGTTCACATTGCTTCGCAGAATCGCTTTTGTGCAGAAAACAGTAACACTTGTTCAGAATGAAAGAAAGCACAGAGCCCCAGATTTTATGTTGTCCTGGAGAGCTTGCAGAGCACTGAGGAAAGGCAGGCAGAGAATTCCCTGCTAGCACCTTCTCTGTGCCTGTTCACTTTGCTTCGCAGAATCGCTTTTGTGCAGAAAACAGTAACACTTGTTCAGAACGAAAGAAAGCACAGAGCCCCAGATTTTATGTTGTCCTGGAGAGCTTGCAGAGCACTGGGGAAAGGCAGGCAGAGAATTCCCTGCTAGCACCTTCTCTGTGCCTGGGAAGCAGAAGTGTTCACATTGCTTCGCAGAATCGCTTTTGTGCAGAAAACAGTAACACTTGTTCAGAACGAAAGAAAGCACAGAGCCCCAGATTTTATGTTGTCCTGGAGAGCTTGCAGAGCACTGGGGAAAGGCAGGCAGAGAATTCCCTGCTAGCACCTTCTCTGTGCCTGGGAAGCAGAAGTGTTCACATTGCTTCGCAGAATCGCTTTTGTGCAGAAAACAGTAACACTTGTTCAGAACGAAAGAAAGCACAGAGCCCCAGATTTGCTGTTGTCCTGGAGAGCTTGTAGAGCACTGGGGAAAGGCAGGCAGAGAATTCCCTGCTAGCACCTTCTCTGTGCCTGTTCACATTGCTTCGCAGAATCGCTTTTGTGCAGAAAACAGTAACACTTGTTCAGAACGAAAGAAAGCACAGAGCCCCAGATTTTATGTTGTCCTGGAGAGGTTGCAGAGCACTGGGGAAAGGCAGGCAGAGAATTCCCTGCTAGCACCTTCTCTGTGCCTGGGAAGCAGAAGTGTTCACATTGCTTCGCAGAATCGCTTTTGTGCAGAAAACAGTAACACTTGTTCAGAACGAAAGAAAGCACAGAGCCCCAGATTTGCTGTTGTCCTGGAGAGCTTGCAAAGCACTGAGGAAAGGCAGGCAGAGAATTCCCTGCTAGCACCTTCTCTGTGCCTGTTCACATTGCTTCGCAGAATCGCTTTTGTGCAGAAAACAGTAACACTTGTTCAGAACGAAAGAAAGCACAGAGCCCCAGATTTTATGTTGTCCTGGAGAGCTTGCAGAGCACTGAGGAAAGGCAGGCAGAGAATTCCCTGCTAGCACCTTCTCTGTGCCTGGGAAGCAGAAGTGTTCACATTGCTTCGCAGAATCGCTTTTGTGCAGAAAACAGTAACACTTGTTCAGAACGAAAGAAAGCACAGAGCCCCAGATTTTATGTTGTCCTGGAGAGCTTGCCGAGCACTGAGGAAAGGCAGGCAGAGAATTCCCTGCTAGCACCTTCTCTGTGCCTGGGAAGCAGAAGTGTTCACATTGCTTCGCAGAATCGCTTTTGTGCACAAAACAGTAACACTTGTTCAGAACGAAAGAAAGCACAGAGCCCCAGATTTTATGTTGTCCTGGAGAGCTTGCAGAGCACTGGGGAAAGGCAGGCAGAGAATTCCCTGCTAGCACCTTCTCTGTGCCTGGGAAGCACAAGTTTTCACATTGCTTCGCAGAACCGCTTTTGTGCAGAAAACAGTAACACTTGTTCAGAACGAAAGAAAGCACAGAGCCCCAGATTTTATGTTGTCCTGGAGAGCTTGCAGAGCACTGGGGAAAGGCAGGCAGAGAATTCCCTGCTAGCACCTTCTCTGTGCCTGGGAAGCACAAGTGTTCACATTGCTTCGCAGAATCGCTTTTGTGCAGAAAACAGTAACACTTGTTCAGAACGAAAGAAAGCACAGAGCCCCAGATTTTATGTTGTCCTGGAGAGCTTGCAGAGCACTGAGGAAAGGCAGGCAGAGAATTCCCTGCTAGCACCTTCTCTGTGCCTGTTCACATTGCTTCGCAGAATCGCTTTTGTGCAGAAAACAGTAACACTTGTTCAGAATGAAAGAAAGCACAGAACCCCAGATTTTATGTTGTCCTGGAGAGCTTGCAGAGCACTGAGGAAAGGCAGGCAGAGAATTCCCTGCTAGCACCTTCTCTGTGCCTGTTCACTTTGCTTCGCAGAATCGCTTTTGTGCAGAAAACAGTAACACTTGTTCAGAACGAAAGAAAGCACAGAGCCCCAGATTTTATGTTGTCCTGGAGAGCTTGCAGAGCACTGGGGAAAGGCAGGCAGAGAATTCCCTGCTAGCACCTTCTCTGTGCCTGGGAAGCACAAGTGTTCACATTGCTTGGCAGAATCGCTTTTGTGCAGAAAACAGTAACACTTGTTCAGAACGAAAGAAAGCACAGAGCCCCAGATTTTATGTTGTCCTGGAGAGCTTGCAGAGCACTGGGGAAAGGCAGGCAGAGAATTCCCTGCTAGCACCTTCTCTGTGCCTGGGAAGCACAAGTGTTCACATTGCTTCGCAGAATCGCTTTTGTGCAGAAAACAGTAACACTTGTTCAGAACGAAAGAAAGCACAGAGCCCCAGATTTTATGTTGTCCTGGAGAGCTTGCAGAGCACTGGGGAAAGGCAGGCAGAGAATTCCCTGCTAGCACCTTCTCTGTGCCTGGGAAGCACAAGTTTTCACATTGCTTCGCAGAACCGCTTTTGTGCAGAAAACAGTAACACTTGTTCAGAACGAAAGAAATCACAGAGCCCCAGATTTTATGTTGTCCTGGAGAGCTTGCAGAGCACTGGGGAAAGGCAGGCAGAGAATTCCCTGCTAGCACCTTCTCTGTGCCTGGGAAGCACAAGTGTTCACATTGCTTCGCAGAATCGCTTTTGTGCAGAAAACAGTAACACTTGTTCAGAACGAAAGAAAGCACAGAGCCCCAGATTTTATGTTGTCCTGGAGAGCTTGCAGAGCACTGAGGAAAGGCAGGCAGAGAATTCCCTGCTAGCACCTTCTCTGTGCCTGTTCACATTGCTTCGCAGAATCGCTTTTGTGCAGAAAACAGTAACACTTGTTCAGAATGAAAGAAAGCACAGAGCCCCAGATTTTATGTTGTCCTGGAGAGCTTGCAGAGCACTGAGGAAAGGCAGGCAGAGAATTCCCTGCTAGCACCTTCTCTGTGCCTGTTCACTTTGCTTCGCAGAATCGCTTTTGTGCAGAAAACAGTAACACTTGTTCAGAACGAAAGAAAGCACAGAGCCCCAGATTTTATGTTGTCCTGGAGAGCTTGCAGAGCACTGGGGAAAGGCAGGCAGAGAATTCCCTGCTAGCACCTTCTCTGTGCCTGGGAAGCAGAAGTGTTCACATTGCTTCGCAGAATCGCTTTTGTGCAGAAAACAGTAACACTTGTTCAGAACGAAAGAAATCACAGAGCCCCAGATTTTATGTTGTCCTGGAGAGCTTGCAGAGCACTGGGGAAAGGCAGGCAGAGAATTCCCTGCTAGCACCTTCTCTGTGCCTGGGAAGCAGAAGTGTTCACATTGCTTCGCAGAACCGCTTTTGTGCAGAAAACAGTAACACTTGTTCAGAACGAAAGAAAGCACAGAGCCCCAGATTTTATGTTGTCCTGGAGAGCTTGCAGAGCACTGGGGAAAGGCAGGCAGAGAATTCCCTGCTAGCACCTTCTCTGTGCCTGTTCACTTTGCTTGGCAGAATCGCTTTTGTGCAGAAAACAGTAACACTTGTTCAGAACGAAAGAAAGCACAGAGCCCCAGATTTTATGTTGTCCTGGAGAGCTTGCAGAGCACTGGGGAAAGGCAGGCAGAGAATTCCCTGCTAGCACCTTCTCTGTGCCTTGGAAGCAGAAGTGTTCACATTGCTTCGCAGAATCGCTTTTGTGCAGAAAACAGTAACACTTGTTCAGAACGAAAGAAAGCACAGAGCCCCAGATTTTATGTTGTCCTGGAGAGCTTGCAGAGCACTGGGGAAAGGCAGGCAGAGAATTCCCTGCTAGCACCTTCTCTGTGCCTGGGAAGCAGAAGTGTTCACATTGCTTCGCAGAATCGCTTTTGTGCAGAAAACAGTAACACTTGTTCAGAACGAAAGAAAGCACAGAGCCCCAGATTTGCTGTTGTCCTGGAGAGCTTGTAGAGCACTGGGGAAAGGCAGGCAGAGAATTCCCTGCTAGCACCTTCTCTGTGCCTGTTCACATTGCTTCGCAGAATCGCTTTTGTGCAGAAAACAGTAACACTTGTTCAGAACGAAAGAAAGCACAGAGCCCCAGATTTTATGTTGTCCTGGAGAGCTTGCAGAGCACTGGGGAAAGGCAGGCAGAGAATTCCCTGCTAGCACCTTCTCTGTGCCTGGGAAGCAGAAGTGTTCACATTGCTTCGCAGAATCGCTTTTGTGCAGAAAACAGTAACACTTGTTCAGAACGAAAGAAATCACAGAGCCCCAGATTTGCTGTTGTCCTGGAGAGCTTGCAAAGCACTGAGGAAAGGCAGGCAGAGAATTCCCTGCTAGCACCTTCTCTGTGCCTGTTCACATTGCTTCGCAGAATCGCTTTTGTGCAGAAAACAGTAACACTTGTTCAGAACGAAAGAAAGCACAGAGCCCCAGATTTTATGTTGTCCTGGAGAGCTTGCAGAGCACTGGGGAAAGGCAGGCAGAGAATTCCCTGCTAGCACCTTCTCTGTGCCTGGGAAGCAGAAGTGTTCACATTGCTTCGCAGAATCGCTTTTGTGCAGAAAACAGTAACACTTGTTCAGAACGAAAGAAAGCACAGAGCCCCAGATTTTATGTTGTCCTGGAGAGCTTGCCGAGCACTGAGGAAAGGCAGGCAGAGAATTCCCTGCTAGCACCTTCTCTGTGCCTG